>NC_091123.1:31308817-31571317 GCF_040183065.1 Periplaneta americana | reverse complement strand
ACTGAAGCATTATTTTACACCTGGCTTCACACTAATCCCAATGCCACACTTATTCCTCTTGACCTCATTTACTTTCACACCAATACTTCTATGATGGTACAGTATTATGAACTTTTTTAAGTCTCACTTCACTTCACAAAAAAAAAATCAAATATGTAGCAAATATAACAAATTTATTTTTCTTTATAAGACTTCTTGACATAAAATCAGGCCCCTTCAGAATAAACCATAAGAAAGCATGAAAAGTGAATAATCATAATCTCCTAAAGTAAAAGACGAAAAATAATTACATAACTTTAAGGTGAATAGGTATCTTTTCATTTTTGTTTATAAGAATAAAAAAGAAAGCTGGAGAAACCGCATCTGTGTCATCACGACTAATGGTATCCTACAATGAATCAAAACAAGAGAACGTAATAATATATTACAGCTATTCAATTTCAGAATGAGACGAGATCAAATAAGGATAAACAGTTTGTGGTGAAAACTGTTCTTTAATCAATAAACATACTAAGAATGTCTTGACATTACAGTTTATTGGTAGTTCATGGATGAAAACAAGTAACTTTCTAATAGAAGAATAATAACCAAATATTATTCTCTTCATCGTCTAGACTCGTGTCCCTGGTTGTGGGGTCAAGAGAAATATGCGATACAAAATACAATAGTTACAAGCTTAAAATTAAGGTACCAATAATTTAAATCTGTAGTACAACAAATAAAATGTCAAATGAAAACTTAATAGGCCTACTCACTCTTACAAACTAGTGAATCACATACACGTCTCTGAAACATTGGACACAACTATCAACAATATACCTCTACTAGAAACATCAACAACCAAATTTCTTGGTTTGCATATTAATAATACAATAAATTGGAAAAATCATATCAAAGAAATAACTCCCAAACTTAGCTCAGCATGCTTCGCAATTAGGTCGTTACAACAATTTCTAAACAGCAGTATCTTAAAGACAATATATTTTGCCTATTTCCATTCCATTATGTCCTACGGAATAATATTTTGGGGAAATTCTGCAGATAGTAAAAATATATTCTTATTACAAAAAAGAGCCATTAGAATAATAGTTGGAGCAAAGGCTAGAGAATCATGTAGATTATTTTTAAAAAAATTAGAGATTCTAACCTTAACAAATCAATACATATACTCTATAATAAATTTCCTCTTATGTAATAAAGAAAATTTTCCAACTAATTCAGCCATACATAGTATAAATACCCGCAGAAAGAATGATTTCCATACGCCATCATCAAATTTATCATGCTATCAAAGGGGAGTACGTTACATGGCGATAAAAATGTTCAATAGTCATAGAAGAATCATAGCCAAAACCCTGCATTATTTAAGGTAAAACTAAAAAATTACTTAATATCTCACACTTTCTATTCTGTACATGAATTCTTGACATTTCACAGTACTGTGTAAATACTATTAAATGGTAAACATATTACATTGTATAAAATATTATTGTTATTAAGGTATTAATATATTTCATATTTGCATTTTATATGTATTGCATTTATATTTAAACGTAAGAATTGGACATGTTCTTTATTCTATACTATAAAGCAAATGTAAGAATACTATGGAACGAATAAATCTGTCTGTCTGTCTGTCTGTCTGTCTGTCTGTCTGTCTGTCTGTCTGTCTGTCTGTCTATCTATCTATCTATCTATCTATCTATCTATCTATCTATCTATCTATCTATCTATCTATCTATCTATCTATCTATCTATCTATCTATCTATCTATCTATCTATCTATCTATCTATCTATCAGCAACTAAATCATAGAATATTCACAATGTCAAGAACACATTTTAGCACTATACTCCCAATGTGACAACGAAATACGAAAGAACATCTTAAAAGACTGAAACCATACCATTTGTTAAATGGTTTCTGAGGTTGTGGTAGATAATAATGTAACAATAAAATAAGGAATGAATTACAGTATATAGATATGTGATGTTACAATAGACTATCATCATTCCAATTAGGAAAACCCCACGCCATGAATGGAAATACGAGTAACATGATTATGATAATGGCACCTTGCAATTCCAATAGCCAGAAATTTGTTTTCCATTATTAGAATCACCAATTATTAAATTTCAATTCAAGAATGTAATCAAGTTCATTCTGCTACAGAGGAAAGAATAAACCACGTACTGGGGTTCTGTAAGAAGGGAGAGCTACTGCGTAACAACAGACACCATCGTGCCATACAGTAATTGCCAACCTGCTAAGAAACAGAGGATGGGAAGTACATGAGGAGATTCATTGTGTGTCTGAAGATGATTCTCATAGAAGAGTCGATATAATTGCCATCAATAGAAGAGCCCAGAAAGCTATGGTCTTAGACCCTACGATTTGCTTTGAACGAGACACAAATCAAGCACTGCAGATAAATGATGTCAAGCAAGCTAAATATGTACCTTGTCTTCCATACCTCAGTGAAAAATATAGCATTTCGCTTTACAACTGGGATGTTAAAGGCTTACTATTTGGAGCGAGGGCTTGTTTACCAAAATTTACATGTAATATCCTTAAATCCTTTAAAATTCCCTTTTATGGGGTTCAGAAGATCGTAATGGAAATTCTGAAGGCCTCTCTTCAAATTCTACACTATCATCTATATGTTAACACGTAAATTTTTGTTTTAATGTACAAATCTAATCATCATTTTGCTCGTTTCATTTCCCTTTATCTTTTATGTTTGTTAATTCCGGATCCCAGTGGTCAACCTCACTTGAGGACGGGTGATTTGAAATAAATCTTAGTAGAATAACATTTATAATGTTACTAGTGAAAGGCATTTTCAAGGAAGTGTTTTGCAGTTCGGAACGGTTTTAACGAATGTAACAAAGAAAAATTAAATTATGAAGCAAAATATTACATCAAATATAGAGCCTATCTGTAGAAAAAACTGCGGAAAAAAAAGTTGATTCTTAGGCATTAGATGTCAAATATTTTAAAACAAGAAGAAAAATTGCCAGATTACGATGGCTTATGTTTCTTTTATGATGAAGTTTTCTAAACTGTTAGTTAATCTTCAGATGACATTATCTTTAAACTAATGAACTTAACTAATTAAACGCTTTATTCTAATTTCAGAGAAGTCAGGAAGTACACATTCCCCATAATTTTTGCAGAATATTTGCTATTAGGGCAGGATACTTCACTAATTTTCACTTTCTGAGTATTTATGCTTACCTACTTATTTCTGTTTATCACTATAGATATGATATTCTGTTTTCTGTTTCAAAGTCAAACCTGTTCTTCTATTGAAATTTGTGTTTAACGTACTTTGTTCCTATGTACACTTAACTGTTCCAATTTACACCACAACTCGTTTCTAGGTATAAAAAAAATTACTCACGAAAAAAGAAAAGTGGGTCAAAGAATAGACTGTAAAAGGCGATCATTTATATACTTATGTTTATATAATGAGAAATTATAAAACATTTATGTGTTTATTAGAGAAAGAAATCAAAATGAGGAATACATAGGTATGTTCCTAGACACAACACCACCTCCTCTATTTCTTTGGTTATAGGTACCGGTATACTCAGTTTGACGTAAGAAAAATGGTTGATGTCCTCATGTTGGTAAACGGAAATATGATATTCTAAATATAAGGTACTGCCATAACTTTGTAGAATTTCAATCTTTTGTTTTAACGTGAAATATTTAATTGAGACCCTACATGGATAAAAGCAGTGCTTGTTTTCTGGCGGAATGCACTGGAATGGTGTTCTGACATCTTTTTGTTGTACTTTCCATCATGAAATCGAAAAATGTGTTAATAATTAATGTTTATTTGAACTTCGCTAAGGACTTGAAAATCTTAAAGCTGGGCGAAAAGGAGGTTAAAAATTACAAAATTCCACTGTACTAGATAGCAATCATCTCTCACCTATTATAATATATTATACACAAAATCCACCACTTTTTTCTCCAGAAGAAAAGCACTGGATAAAAGTGTATCATTTTATTGTAATATGATGACGTCACTCATGGTACTATGGAAACAGAAGAATAAGTGGTTTTCCACGTGGTCCGACTCGCTCTATTCTCTATTTAATCTGTCTCGTGGTTTTCTGTACAATATTCATGAAAATATTGGATATGTGGGTTATGTATATATATGAATATCAAATAAAATGCACTATAGTGTTAAAAAAAGTACATACCGGTATTGTATTTTATTACTTCAATTAGAGTATAATTTCACGCAATCATCAACAATATTCATTACTGTACCAACAACCATGCATAGCTACTGGTTGGAAACAGAAGAAGATACAGGTTTACATTTATTTGCATCATTGTCAATAGGGCTAGGATTTTGATGACCTATAAATCATGAAAAAATGACCTTAAAAACAATGCATTTATGATCTAAAAATCTTTTAAAAAATACCCTTAAAAATGCCCTAAAAATTGATCTTACATAACTGGCTTAGTAGGAAAAGAGGTTTTATACTACTTAATATTTAGACTAGTAATTAAATTAAATTTTACATAATTTTTTCTAAGTAGTACACTTTAATTATTTTACCTGAAGTAGTTTTCATGTATGATCGTTCACCTTTGCTTCGGCATGTGGACGTGAGGTCAGTAATCAGCTGGTCGATCTTGGCCCTTCATGGGCTGTAGCACCATGGATTTACTTTACTTTTAGTTTCCATTAGTCTACCACAAGGCCACTCTTATCCGGAATTAGCAGGTATGGAGGAGTCTATGTTGAAGGGGTGGTTGGACTGATCCATTACATGGGGTGTAAAAACAATCCATGGCGCTACAGCCCATGAAGGACCAAGACCGACCAGCCGGCTGCTGGCCTCACGTCCATTTTGCCGAAGCGGAGGTGGACGATCATCCAACCAGTATGGAGGTATCGTGTGGTTAGCATGATGATCCCCCCAGCCGTTATAGCTGGTTTGCCAAACCAGATTTTCACTACCTATCGTAGCTCCCCAAGTGCATCACGATGCTGGGTGGGCACCAGTCTCATACACTGGCCGAAATTTCATGAGAAAATTTCTTCCCCCATGAGGACTCGAACCAGCGCGCATTCCGTAATGTGAGTCCTAGGCAGGATGCCTTAGACCACGACGCCACGGCGCAGACTACATGGGGTATACTACGTTAAAATGGCAATATTTGTGTAGAAAAACGATTAAAATATTATACAAAATAATGGGTACTGTATTAATGGACAAAATATGTAAAGAAAATATCAAAGGAAATAAAAATTATTTTACATTAATAATGGGGATTTATGACCAAAATTAAATGAATATACCTAAAATATGACCGAATAAAACAAAAGATGCTCTTATGAGTTGAAACAGGCAAAAAATCCAAAAAAATGCCCTAACAAAAAATGTCTGTAAACATTCAGTTTATCACACAACATATAAATACTAAAGCAGCTATGTTTCTGGCTTACTAGAAAAACAATGCAATTTCATCAAAATCCTAGCCCTAATTGTCAAGTTTCAAAAGACATAGTTGTTAATAAAAATGTGACTGTTTGCTATGTTTCTGAATTATATCCATACGGTACAAATATTCGGTGGGGGGGAATAAAATTTGCCTATTTATAACACATTTCTTGTATCCTGCTTGGATTCCATATGGGACAAATTTTTTCGGCCTCAAACACAGGATATCCTGTATAATACGAGGTACCTGGCAACCCCATTTCGTATCCATATGAAATCGTTGGTCTTGTAACAAGTTTTTATATGCTATCTCACTTCCAGTGGTACAGAAAAAAATTAATATTACTTTCATATATGTAATTATTTTCGAAGAATAATTAATTTCCCTCAAAAAGAGGAAATTCTCTCCCAGACCACACTACTGTAAAACCCCGATAAGACGCTGTTCAAGGGACCGGGTGTAAAACGCATATTAATCGAGACAGCGTATTAGGGGGGTATACTAATTTTGACATATATACAGTACAGTATCTATTAGCATTTTTCTTTATTGAAATACATGATTCATGAAAGGTAATACAATATTACTCCATTATGTAATTACTGTACTGTATTTCAAAGACATTTACAATATGTACAGTACTTAATTCTTTCGAAAAAAAAAAAGTCATTTATAGTTGTTTGCTGTGTGCGTGTTCTCCAAGTCCTCATGTTTACCACACTTCAGTTTCTGCGATTACATCCTCCTGACCTCGCAGCTGTAGTGATTGAGTCGCGATTTTTTATTATCATTCTTAATGTCGATGATGGGATTCCTAATGCATCAGAGAGTTGTTTCTGAGTAAGAGTACTGTTCTCTTCGTACTTTCGTAAGATTTCCAATTTTTCCGACACAGAAAGGGCTTTTCGTTTAACACTCATTGTAATCACACTCACAGACACTTCAATACACTAAAAGACAACAAACTGTCCAGCAAAAATTTCCAGAATTTTATTATAGCCGAGTGAGGAATGTTGTTTGAGAGAGAAGGTTAGCAAGAGGGTGATGTATTGTAACTGTATGTAGGCTTTAACCACGCAGATAAGGAGTCGAATAAGAGAGCGTAACAAGAGGGTGGGGTATACTAAGGTATGAAGTATGAAGGTTTATATGTGCAGCTAAAGGGTCGAATACCAATACTTTCAGGTTAATGGCACCAGTAAGTTCAATTACCAAGATGTTTCATTGCTGTTACAGTACATTGGTGAAAATTACATCGAAAATATTCCACAAAAATAGCGTATTATGCGGGACGAGCGCAACAAGCGGGGTGTTTTATAAAGGCGTTATACAGGGACATCACTTTATTTTTACTAACATTTTTAACATTAACCTGGCTATACTCGGAAACACTGTTACTCCCCTTCCATTACAGGAATTTAGAGTTGCTAGTGCAATATGTAAACAAATCATTTTACTAGCTATAGGAGAGAAAAGTAGTGTATCCATTTATGTTACAGGGAAATATAGTATTACGATTTTCAGTTTGGTCATTACTTTACAGTATTTTATCAAAAAATAGTACAATAGTAACATTTTTTTTTTTTCACAAACTCAACTCTTCAGGCGGTTATATACATTATGTAATGTCTACTTTATTCAGCATATTAATAACCTAATTTATTCCTGAGAATTTTGTGAGCACTTCCGCAAGAAACCCCAATTTCTACAGCTAACTTCTTGACCGACTTATTAGGACCTCCTTGCATCCTTTCTCTAGCAACTTCTACAGCATCTTCTGTCACCTTTGTTGGCCATCTTACACTTTTCTTCCTTTCTGTACACTCTGTTGTTCTAAATTTATCTACCAGATTAATGACATTTCTACGAAAATATTCCGTAATGATATAATCAGGAAATTGTGAAAAAAACTGTTGTTCACATTCGGTTATATTGTAATTCCAGTTTCTATCATCGTCCTTCATACCTACAAACAGTAAAACAAAACTCTTGTTTAACCATACTTTCGGTAACTCTAATCTTCACTTGTGCTGAGTCCACACATATAAATTCAGTTATGCTACACACCATACTTGTGTGAAAATAAACTTCAATACGTAATATAAGTTTTTTCTTCTATAGAAAATGCAACATATTTCTGAAACACACTGTACTCTGTACTGTTTATTTCACTGCTAACAACAGCGGCCGTGAGTTTGTGTGACTGACGTTAGCAAGGACATTAGTGAAAGGGGTGGGAGTCAAGTACATTTAGAAACGCAGGTACAATAAAAATTGAAGTAAAAATAAAATGATGTCCCTGTATATGAAATGTGCAGGGACGGACAAAAAAAGCGTATTACACGGGATAACGTAATAAGCGGGCGCGTCTTATCGAGGTTTTACTGTAGTTGAATTCATAATTGTATAAATTTCAGTGCAACGGGCTTGAGAGTGATTTTTGCGAGAAGCCTGCAGCTGTAATTCAGTTCATGTGTCGGAACAACTGGCTGCTAACTACGAGTATAAGGCCAAGGCGTCTATTTCAGGCAGAGAAAAGATATTTTTCTTTCTGTCATAACCTTGAGAACAACTCATGCCCATTCTGACTCCTATTGAATAAGTACTGGTGTTCATTTCTGGATATACAGATGACCCGAGCACATATTTCAACACACAGGAACTTTAAAAACTGTGAGAGCTCTACCTCTCTGTCTTAGTATAATTTTACATGATTAAAAACGTTCCAACACATGAATCATTACACCCACAAGATTCATAACAGAATTGTATAACATCCGTACACATGAATTGACTCCCATTACGCCTTTTATTTTATTTTTACAGTTAATATAATAATGTTTTTTAATCACTAATGTGTAAATAATTGCAATATACTGCTATATTACATATTTCTTTATGGATATTGTTTTATTTCTTGCAGCTTCTTTCTGAATGAGAGAAGAGTTTAATTCTCAATTCCCCCCTCCTCTCATGTACGACCTTGACTCATAGGTATCAAAACAGTGAAAATACATTTGAAGAATCTCTGAACGTTTATTTAGAGACAGAAGTTAGAAGTAATAACGGACTCAATGGCGGAAAATTTATAATGGAGAAAGGAAAGAGTGTGGACTTTCATAACTTATATTTATTACATACATATACACATACAGACCCGTATTTAAGCATGGGCTATATGGGCAGTAATTCATAGGGATGGCAAAATTTTTAGAAAAGAAAAAAAATAAATGTTCGATATTTTCCTACCGTACTTTAGATAATAGCATAAGTATGTTAAATTGATGTTACATGCCTTATTTTTTTGTAGTTTGACTACTAAATGTCTAAGATTTTCGGGACCCATGGGCGTAGCACTATCTAAATATGGGGTCACACGTACACACACATACACACACACAGAGCTTATACATCAACAAAATTATTCAGAAACTATGACATGCGCTGTAGATTTATCCTAGTCAATCCAAACTTGCATAGTGATGCTTTAATTGTTACAGATGGCCTATTGGTAGCATCTACTGAAGATGTTCACTGTTGATACTGGAAACTATGATATGGAAATGAATACACATACAACAAAAAATATGGCATTTTGTGGGAAATGTTCAGTTCTAAGAAAAATCTGCATAAAAAAGAAGTTAATTAAAAATGTAAATGATTTTACATATCTCGGTTATAAATCAACACTTGTTATTAATTAGAGATCTTTCATAAAATTCATCATATTTCTCTTCTCACTCAATTTTATTTTTCTTTCTTCTATTTCGGTTTTCTCTAGCATATCTGTTAAAGCGCTTGTCTTTCCTTCTTTAGGATTATCAGTTATTCTTTTCCTGAGAGGAGAATAATTTAGCTTTGTTGGGATTTCTCTTGATTTTTAATTTGCTACATGGCATTTCCACTAAAGCTGAAACCCCATAAAAGTCATTACTAAATACTGTTTTTGATTACTCATCATAAGAGTAACTTATTTACAAAAATATTTAAAATCTAACGAGATCCACCTGTCCCCAGGTACACCGTCCCTATAATCCTTTCGCTGTAAGAAAAATCCTAATGTAAACAATAGCACGTGACTGAAGTGAGGCTTCATTGGCCACTGTTTGGCGCCATTGAATCTCAGTACATGTTCCCGCCTACTGTTGTACATTCTGTGCCATGTTAAACATTTCCCGTTACTCGTCAAGTAGGTCTAACCTCACTACTATGCATTTATTTGCTTAGGAAACATTTACTTTATAATTACTGTAATTAAAACTCACATAACTTATTATATATATTTAAGACTATTTGTTTTTCTCCGCTTTTGAGAGTGTTTCTACTCTTATGTTTAATAACCACACACACCGAGGATGCAGAAGCCCACGTGCTTAAGTGAACAGCTACGAGCTCAAGTGATGCCAGTTTGTTACAAGAACAGACTACCTCGGTATTACTGCTGGTATTCATCCGCGTTCATAGTACATAACAAAATATAAAAGTAGCTTTTCTTTTACATATCGTTTCACATATGAGTGAAGTTATATGTTTCATTGTATTTAACAACTAGAATTCAATTTTTTTATTTTCAAATAATACAAGATGATAGTTTCCAAATACGGACTATATTTTCCTGCGTCATGTGAGTGTTTCGACTGGCAGCCAATCACGGGTATGGCAGCCACGTGCTTGTGTTTACAGTAGGATTTTTCTTACAGCGAAAACAGTATAGGTACATCAAGAATGAGTAAAATATATCTCAGCAAGTATAATCAAGACTGAGGTACCGAAAACAAGCCAATAACCACATGGATAACAGAGTTTAAAAATATTGATTTAAGTTTTTAATCGTGTATTCAAAGAACCAATTAAAAATAATTAATTAATTTGACAATAATTACTTACTTTTAGGTTCAAATACAGATTTTTTTTTTTCAATAAAATCACTCCAGATTGCTTCAACAAAAAGTAAATAATTCACAGAACAGCTGAATGATGGAATTAAAGTGATCAACTGCGAAAACAAAAATTCCACCACATAACCTTGAAAATAAACGAAATGTTCCCAGGTACAACTCGTCCCTAAGTACAACAGCTTCTCCTACTGCTTTACTTTCTCTTATGTTTGTCTGAGAGTGAGAAATCAGTTTATTATTATTATTATTATTATTATTATTATTATTATTATTATTATTAGTAACTAAAGTAAAACAATAGGAATAATTAACAGGATATTGACACCTTTTCTAATAAAATGACAAACAAGAATACAATTATAAAAGGAAAAGATTTACTTACTAAACAAGACTTATACTACGTTAGGGACGTGAGACATGAACAATCAGAAATAAAGATGTAGTAAATCAAATAATTACAGCCAATGAATTGAAATTTATGAGAGCAACAGCAGGTTATACTCACTAGCATCATAAAAGAGAGGAAGATATCACGCAGGAACTTCAACTACAACCGGTTATACATTTTACAAATACTATGAGCTACAATGGTAAGATCAATTAACACACAAGAATCTATGCTTCATTACCGTCCATATGGGAAGAGATCCTTGGACCTTTGAAAGAAGCGGTGGATTCATAATTCAGCACTGACAACGTTAACAGGCCACTGAGTTTGATACAGACAGTAAAACCCTGCTAATTCGGACTTAATTAATTCGGAATTCGCGATAATTCTGATTGCTTTTCATCACGCAATAAAACACCACAATAGGTACTGTTCCAGGCTTTAATTTACAGAATTTACATAGAATGAATTCTCACAATGCGATAAATATTTGAGGCTATAACATTTTATTCTTAACTAGCCGTACCCGTGCGCTCCGCTGCACCCGTTAGAAATAAATATAAAGTAATTACATAATTAAAATAGGACTTTTGATCCAGGGAACATTTAGTGTTTGATATAAGGATAAATCGTTTATTATGTTACTTAATTGAAATTGTATTTGCATAATTAAAATGCGATCATTTTGATCCAGAGACCACTCATTTGGTCATAAAAATTATTTTAGGAAATACAGGAAACGAATGTACAGAATAGCCTATCAAGTTTTCTGTGCATAAGAAGCTATTTTAATCTTACCTGTCCCCGATTCACTCAGAAGTTACTGTAATAACATTATAGCATTATGTCCATCTAGAGAAACTACACTTTCCAATGGTGAATTAATAATTAATTATACAAATCGGTTAATTTAGCTTCTGATATTACTTCATACAAACACAGAAACATTATCTGTAGGCTACCTTTCATAGCTTTCGATTGTTGCTGTCTATACTATAGACGAAGTCATTTGTTTTTTAAATTCATTACACAGCCTTAGATGGCAGTTATTTTAATTTTAAAACTCATTTATCTCATTAAATATCAGTCCTATCGAAATTTTTCAAGGAATAAAACTTACCGGAAATTATTTTTAAAGAAACTTTTGTTATGTAACATTTTTCACAAAAATCAATAATAAGCGAGATATTTCGATTTATTCAATTCAGGCCACCTTATAACCTCCCTTTTAAATAATGTATTTTGAATGCCATATAGCCTAAAATCTAAGTTACAACGAACTTAATTTATATTCCAATTTTCATCGAAATCCGTTCAGCCATTATCGCGTGAAAAGGTAACAAACATACATACAGACAGACAGACAGACATACAAACAAAAATTTCAAAAAAGCGATTTTCGGTTTCAGGGTGGTTAATTGTATATGTTAGGACCAATTATTTTTGGAAAATCGAAAATTACCAGAAAAATTTCGGCTACAGATTTATTATTAGTATAGACTAGGCACATTGTTTTGTTTTTGTTTCTGTTTTTGTATTCAGCTAGCAGCAGTAAATACTAAGTGGCTCAGTAACAGTACCATTCTAAATGTATGATGTTCCAGTGTTTTATTATGACATGTACAGTACATACAGCAATGTAACTTTGAATGTTGTATCTTTAATCCGTTTAATCCTTTTTAGTTTGATGAAACATTTGTTATTTGGGGCTCGGGTTCAAATCCCGATTGAGCCACCCTGAATTTATAACTTGTGTAGGGCAAGACAATGGTCCAGGTAACACGGGGTTTTTCTCCAAGTACTCCTAACTAAATGCAATTTCATATCCTCTTATTACTTTTTTGTATTTGTTTAGGGCGTCATTGATGATCATCAGCATCTATCTTCTGGTTGGTTTACAGTTGATTGCAAACTGTTCTTTGATTTCTATTCCAAATAATTTCTCATTTTGCTTTCCTGATAATTTTCTGACTTTAAAATGTAAAAAGATAATAACCAGTTATAACTTACTTGATCCGTTAACTTCCTTCGGGTTAAATTAATTTTAAAATAACCTCCCATCCCTACAGTACATGTAAACGGAAAAATTTGTGAAGTATGGGTATGTGGGAATAATGTGTGACTATAGAAACTTTACTGGACTGGAAGATGGAATGGAACAAGAAAGGAAGACAAACAAAACCGTTAAACAATGTACACGATAAAATGGATCGAATGAACGTATCGCAGACGGAAACAGATAATGAAGAAAGATGGACAGATGATAAAAACATAAATTAAATTATTTCCTTATTTGTTATTTTAAAACTTATTAGTGTAATTTTATTTATATTGGATTATAATGTTAAAATATTGTTTTTATTTGGTAGGCTAAAAAATTAAATATAAACAAATCAGATTAATTATTTAATTGTTTAAGCTAATTGAGTTAAAAATTGATACTCTAATATTTATGTACTTTTGTATTTTCTATTTGTATATAGACCCTATTATTACATGCTGTATTATTTTACCATTTATTAATGTTATTGTGCTCAATGAACTCTCTTAATTTTGTGATATATTTTGTATAACTGATCTGAACTGCGCCCGAGCACGAGCTTCTGCTCTTTCGGGCTGCAATGCCTAATGTAGCTCAAGTATAAAGTACAGGGACATCATTTTATTCTTACTAACATTTTTAATATTAACCTGTCTATACCTTTAGAGAACCGGAAACACCGCTTGCTCCCCCCCTCCAAGACTGGAGTTCGATGATACTGGCGTAAAACACAAATCACTCTACTAGGTATAGGAAGGAAGAAAAGTAGTTCATCCATTTACGTAAACTAGGAAATATCGCGATTTTGAGTTTGATAATTTTCATTAGGTTTTTATTTAATGAAAGTACAGTACTGTATTAAGAATAAGTGTTTTTACTCACGAAGTGAGTTTTCCATGCGAACGTATTCATTATGCAGTGTATATTATACTGTCTACAGCACATTAGCGTACAATATAGAGAAAGAAGTTAAATTGAAAAATAATCTTAACATGAATATTTAAACACAATTTTGAAAATGGTGGACGTTCATTTCGATACAGGCTTCAGTTCTTTTGTGCATATTATCGCACTATAGATTATTGCATCTAATTCCAATTGCCAGTTTCGTCCTTCGTACTAGTAACTCATGTTGAAATAATTCTGTACCTACTCTACGTACTGTAAATTCAATCTTCACTTCTGCCCGACCCGAAAATATAAAATTACTCAGACATGCTATCTACTGTCCGTCCAAGTGGTTATGCCGCAGGATTGTAGAAAGGGAGGAAATCACGTGACAGTTAATTACTTAACGAGGCCCTTTTATTTAAGTTAAATTAAACAGCTGTATAATATTACGTAAACTTCCAATTCCTAAGACAAATTAATGTTTTCAGAAAAGAGCTAAGACAGCCCAGCTTTTACAGAGGGGCGAGCAGAAGCAGGTGGGGGAAATCGGGATGCGACGTAGGCAAACGGACAGTACCTGTGCGAAAATATGATTCAATATTGAAAGCTCTTTCGTCACTGGAAAACGCGAACATATTTCTGGAACGTATTATACTCAGTAACTCAGTACTGCTTACTATCTGCGGTCTTGGCTCTGTGTGGAGTTGGAACTTCATTAGTAGAAGGGGTGGGAGTGAAGTACATTCAAAAACTCAGGTACAATAAAAATTGAAGTAAAAATAAAATGATGTCCCTGTATTAAATAATAATAAATAAATACTTATTTCGAAAAAAATACGATAATAATAACAATAATAATAATAATAATTCTTTAAAAAGCCAATTCAGACCTGGTACTCTTTGGCCATGTGGTCTGCATGGCGCAAGACCACTGCTTAAGACATAGTAATAACTCAAGACACTCAACTTTCCTGCCTGACTTCACTGGGTTTAGTCATAATTTAGGGCTCGGAAGTTGAAGACCTAAAAGTTAGTATTGGAACGTAGTTGCACTTTGGAATTCAAGGAGTCTTTGCTCAACACATGGTATTTCAAATGAAAAGAATTGTTTCTTGTGTAAAGCGCGCCACAGATTTTGTTAGCTGTGGGTAGGATACTGTAATCTTCCTTTTGTTTACGTTTATTGTCGAAAAATTGTGAATAGATTTCGGAGTCAATGTTCACCAGGCGTAACAAAGTACCTAGTGATAACGAGGATTCTACCTGAGATAGAGGTAATGTTTTTTTTTTTTTTTTTAGCTTGAACTATACTACGTTGCAATACTAACTTTTAGGTCTTCAACTTCTGAGCCCTAGTCATAATAGTAGTTGAAACAATACAATACAAATATACCTCCCTCGTGACCTTTTCTGTCTTCCACAGTGGCAACCCGCGTTTGATTCCTGTCTGGGTTACGAAGGAATTTGTGGTGAACAAAGCCGGCGCGAGAGGCTTTTCGGATTTTCCTCTTTCCCCTCGTCATTATCATCATTCCACTAATACTCCACAATCATCTTCGATCTGCGAGGTTAGACATGGCTGATCGTTAAAACCAATCCAGTCAATCCAGGTACATACATTTTTATATACATTTAATATAGGCCTAATATTAACGAAGAAGGTAAAGTTGCGAATTCTAAATGAGACAGTAGAGCAAGTAAACAACTTCAAATATTTGGAATGTTGTTGTTGTTGTTTTCTAATGCCAGGCGTTTGACAATAAAGTCATTTGACCTCTTGCACTCCAATATTTTTCAAAGATATTATCATGACCAGCCACAAAAGCACAGATTTTGAGGTGTTCCGAATCCATTTCTTGGTTTGAGTTGCACAATGGGCAGTTAGGGGACTGATATATTCCAATTCTATGCAGGTGTTTGGCCAAACAATCATGGCCTGTTGCCAACCTAAATGCAGCTACAGACGATTTTCGTGGTAAATCGGGAATTAACTGTGGATTATATTTGGAATGTACTATAAGCAGTAATGTGAGCTGTAGCCAGGAAGTCAAAAGGAGGATAGCAATGACAAAGGAAGGTTTTAATAGAAAAAAGAGCATCTTCTGCGGATCACTGGAAAAAGAACTAAGGAAGAGACTAGTGAAGTGCTTTGTATGGAGTGTGGTATTGTATGTAACAGAAACATGGACATTACGACGAAATGAAGAGAAACGAATAGAAGCTTTTGAAATGTGGATATGGAGAAGAATGGAGCGTGTTAAGTGGACAGACAGAATATGAACTGAAGCTGTGTTGGAAAGAGTGGATGAAGAAAGAATGATGATGAAACTGATCAGAAAGAGAAAAAGGAATTGGTTGGGTCACTGGCTGAGAAGAAACTGCCTACTAAAGGATGCACTGGAAGAAATGGCGAACAGAACAAGAGTTCGGGGCAGAAGAAGATATCAGCTGAAAGACGACATTAAGATACGGAATGTGGATCATATGCGGAGACTAAGAGTAAGGCAGACAATAGGAAAGATTGGAGAATGCTGGATTTGCAGTGAAAGACCTGCCCATGGGCAGAATACTTATGTAGGCCTATGTATTAACGAAGAGGAAGGCAGAAAATAGGAAAGACTGGAGAATGCTGGGTTTGCAGTGAAAGACCTGCTCTTGGACAGAACACTATGAATGAATGAATGAATATTAACTATATTTAAAGTTCAGTAACCGACACTATAATATACGTATCAGAAATAATATTTTGTGTACAAGCTAAAAATGTAATCTATAAATACCTGACGAATTCGTTATCGGCCAAGAATTGCACCGTATCTTTTGAAACGTTTCCATGTTAAGATAACAATATCCTGCGAACTCGCAGTGGGAAACCTCAACCAAATCCCTCTGAGGCCGTGCTTCCATTAACAATTCATGTAACCAAACAACATGGAATTTATAAGCAGGGGATAGTTGAGGCCACATACGAATAGCCTACTCAACCCACATCAAATACTGTCAATACTGAAATGCAGACAACTGCTAGGGGCTAGTAAAATGAGCCAAGAATAGTCACCGTTTTTATTCCAGTGCAGTTATTATTAATCTCATCGTAGAAATGATATTTCTGACACTAGTTAAACGCCCTACTATACTTGCCTATACATCCGAGGTTAGCGGGTTCAAATCCTACCAAAACCGAGGGTCCCGTGTAATAGATTTCCGGTAGGAAAAATAATCATTTCCTGCCTAGAGACCCAATCACAATGAAAACGTAAGCGTTAACTTAAAAATGTAAACGTTACAGTAAAATCAAGAAATCATACTATCATTCACGATGGGAACATAAACATAACTGGAAAGATACTTGGTAAACATGGAAACATAACAACGACGTCATTTCCTCATATTCTGTCGTATACTTCAGCGCTTCACGATTGTGTAATGTTTGCAAATCACGTAAGTATAAACATGAATTTATTTATTTATTTTATTGCGTTATTTTACGACGCTGTATCAACATCTAGGTTATTTAGCGTCTGAATGAAATGAAGGTGATAATGCCGGTGAAATGAGTCCGGGGTCCAGCACCGAAAGTTACCCAGCATTTGCTCGTATTGGGTTGAGGGAAAACCCCGGAAAAAATCTCAACCAGGTAACTTGCCCGACCGGGATTCGAACCCAGGCCACCTGGTTTCGAGGCCAGACGCGCTGACCGTTACTCCACAGGTGTGGACTAGACATGAAAGTTTGGAGTTCGCAAACTTTCATGTTAACGTCTAACGGCAATGTTAACGTCAATGCTTATGTGAATCGTTGTGAACGATCCCACTTGGTAACCTGGCTGCAAACTTCTGTGTTTATGTTACAGTTATGTTTAATTTTCATTGCGAATGGGCCTTAAGAATGACAGGGATTCGAAGATGGGGACAGCTAAAGGCTCATTCACAATGAAAATTAAACATAACGTAAGCATTAACTTAAGAATATAAACGTTACGGTAAAATCAAGATCATTCACGATGGGAACATAAACATAACCGCAAAGATACTTAATAACCATGGCAACATAACAACGACGCCATTTCCTCATATTCTATCGTATACTTCAGCGCTCCACGATTGTTTTCTGTCTGCAAATCACGTAAGACGGTGCAATTCTTACGGTAATGTCTATGTCAATGTTTATGTGAATCATTGTGAATGATCCCATTTGGTAGCCTGGGCGCAAACTTCTGTGTTTATGTTACGGTTATGTTTAATTTTCATTGTGAATGGGCCTTAAAGATATAACAACTATTTTGAACAGTAACTCTTAGAAATATAAAATGAACAATTCATCAATTAAATGTGTATGCTTTTATTTACAGCTGTCCTCAAGTTTTGGAGTCACCATGGAAACGCAGGTCATGTGAACCAATCAGAGTCGTGTTGTGAATAAGTGGCATGGAAAACAAAAGCACTATATCACTGATTCTCACCAGGGGACCGTGGGGATCCAAAGAGCAGTTACTGGAGGACCTCAAACATGTTTATGATGATGATGATGATGATGATGATGATGATAATAATTACTTACTTACTGGCTTTTAAGGAACCCGGAGGTTCATTGCCGCCCTCACATAAGCCCGCCATTGGTCCCTATCCTGAGCAAGATTAATCCATTCTCTATCATCATATCCCACCTCCCTCAAATCCATTTTAATATTATCTTCCCATCTACGTCTAGGCCTCCCTAAAGGTCTTTTTCCCTCCGGCCTCCCAACTAACACTCTATATGCATTTTTGGATTCGCCCATACGTGCTACATGCCCAGCCCATCACAAACATCTGGATTTAATGATAATAATAGGAATAGGTTAGGTTGCGGATCGAGGAGACGGCCTCCAGATATGGAGGGTAGCTGTGAATATATTGAATAAGCAGTCGCGGACAGCCGATGAGGGGTGGTCCTCCAGCTTGGGGGTTGGGCGAAGGGCTAACAACCCATCACCGTAAAAAAACAGCTTTTTACGAATCCTTCAAATAAGCCTCGGAATGGGACTGATTCTCTGGCACGAGCACAGCAAAGGATGATAATAATAATAATAATAATAATAATAATAATAATAATAATAATAATAATAATGTTCTTTTAAGTTAGTCTATGAAAACAAACATCCGACTATTTTGCATTAAATAAAAACATAATTATATCGTTTTCTTTTCAAATTGATAGACCTACTACATTTCACATTATTATGTTTCACATTCTGCTCTACACCTTAGGCCAAGCACTAAAGTAATTTGAGGAAAAAGGAGCCCTCAACATCAAAAGGTTGAGAAACACAGACTATTCTGCCTCTACAGAACTCTAAGCTCTATGAATGACACTACTTCCTATTATCTTTGCGAAGATTCTGACGTTATAAACGTTTAATTTGTAAAAGGAATGGACTAAGATCTTACAGTGTAGCATAAGGCGTTTCAGTAGGTCAAGGTCATGCACAAGGACAGAGGAGACTGGGGCTTTGACTCTTCACTTGGGAAGAAATCAGCGAGTTAAGAGAGTAAAATAGTGAAATATTTCAATGTGATATGCAGTGAACATTGTTAACAATTCACCAATAGAGATTTTGATCTTAATCTTTGATTAAGACGTATCAAATGCGATGTCTTGTCAGTGTTTCTGTGTGGTATGGAGGACTGGACATTGAAAACTAGGATAGACGTGGATTTACCACAGAATTCTCAAAATACCAGGAGCAACGAAGAGTTTCTGAAACGAATTAATAGAGCCTGGGAAGTATTGACTATGATAAGAAAGAAAAGTAGCATACATACGACAAATCATGCGCAAAGAAAGCACGAACTACTTCAATTGATAATAATCGAGAGAAAAATCGATGACAAAAGAGGGGTAAGAGGGAAAAGGATATCTAGCTGCATAATATGAGACAGTGGACCGCACACGAAATGGAAAATGTGATCGCAAACATCCATTAAAGAGTATGCACAAGAAGAAAAAAATTATTAACAGTCAGTTCCTTGTTCTAAAGTGCATTCTGATTAATTATTTTTATTTTCTGTTTTATGAAATAATGGCAGATGTAATGCTTCATCGTGGCTTTGAATTTTGGACAAAGACAAATGAGCATGTATAGAAATTAGAAAAAAGCTGAAATGAAATTCCTAAGAAGCGCAGCAGGCCATAGATTTTAGATTAGAAATGAAACAAAGAAATTACAGTACCGAACTAGCCTAGGTATATTTAAACTAGTGGACAGAATGAAACGAATACCGAAACAAAGCTCAAGTACAAACCTACAGATAAGAGAGCTATTTTTGGACAAAGGAAACGGTGGATTGCACAGTTCGAATCTTTGTAAGGCTGTAACGAGCCCTACAGACTTTATTCATGAAAGCTGGTGGTGATAATGGATTTTATTACTACTACTACTACTACTACTACTACTACTACTACTACTACTACTACTACTACTACAACCAGTGGTGTATGCAAAATTTTGACAAGGGGGATTAATATTGAAATTGTTTACAATTTACATTATCGGTATTTTAAATTGTGTGTATGTTTATTATTACTTACTTACAAATGGCTTTGAAGGAACCCAAAGGTTCACTGCCGCCCTCACATAAGCCCGCCATCGGTCCCTATCCTATGGAAGATTAATCCAGTCTCTATCATCATATCCCACCTCCCTCAAATCCATTTTAATATTATCATCCCATCTACGTGTCGATCTCCCCAAAGGTCTTTTTCCCTCCGGCCTCCCAACTAACACTCTATATTATTATTATTATTATTATTATTATTATTATTATTATTATTATTATTATTATTATTATTATTATTAAAAATATGAACTGTCAAATCCAAAAACGTTAAACAAACGTTTTCCAATAAAGTCAGAACTCTAACGAACCGGTGAATATCACTTTTAAAATGGGTTTAAAATCAATAGTGCACAATACTTAATATCTGCACTGCAGAACTGTCAAAACAACTCTTCAGTATATTTCATTAGGCGGTAGGTCTCTCTATAATAAAGATAACATTGTTATAATTCGAACGTCCCGCAGCACCAAGCACAGGGATTATATTGAAGGAGAAGTAGGACTATGCCTTATGTCGATGTAGATTTTGTTACTCTGACAGTGAAAAATTAGAGAAGGGAAAACGATTACGGATAAAAAAATATTCAAATCTAATGTAATTTTTTTAAAGTTCAAGGGTCGGGGGGGGGGGTTCAAACCCAGTAACCCCCCCCCCCCTTTGCGTACGCTCCTGTTAACATCACAAACTCAAAATTAGATGACTGTGAAAAATTACGTTTCAAAGATTTTATAAGGATATTCATGAATATGTTATAGCCTATAGGCAAATCTAAATATGTAATTTTTTTAAGTTCAAGATTGGGTTCAAACCCGGTAACTCCCGTTGCGTATGCCCCTGATTACTACTACTACTAGTGCTATTATATCACTTAGTTTACAATCTAAGTTTTATGGCATCGAAAGAAAAATGTGTATTCTTTGGTGTTCTGTATATTACACTGCGAAACTTGTAATGTTTTAAAAGCATAATGAAAAAAATATGTTGTTGTGATTGTACTAAGGATCACTGCACGAGTGCAAGGAAAAAAGTCACTGTTTACCTGAAACCCCCCCCCCTTCGGTAGGCACTGTCGGAAGTTGCACTTACCGATACTTTTCTTTGTATGAAAGGATTTTAACACTCAAAGGTCTCCCTGTCAAATATATTCCTGTAAAATTTAATCATCCTTTGAATTCTGTAGAGTTTACAGTAAGTTTGCAGTGCAAAATTGGAAAATAAATGCTCGTCTCATAATAGATGACGACGGGGATTGGGCTCCTGTTTAGGAGAAGTTGAGGGAAGTTAACATGGAGCATTTTGTATCAGTTGATAATGGCCTAGCGACCACAGAAATCAGCGGTGTTGACGACATGATTGTGGAATTGAATCTGCAGAGGAAATTGTCTCCACACCAAATGAAGCCCTGGGATCAGTAAATGTTTTCAGAATAGTACATTATGCAACGAGCCTATAATGATAGTAATTAAGAATCGAGTATGGACATTTATGAAACGAGCGCAAGCGAGTTTCATAATTTTCATACGAGCTTCTTAATTACCATTATAGGCGAGTTTCATACGACTTTTTATGCTCGACCATATTTCTAACTTGAAATTACCGGTATTCAGATGTATACATTTTATTTGTATCTGACAAGATCGGAAGTGACCTTGTTCTAGGTCGTGAATTGTGAGATGTGCGCAGACGCGAAAGTATTGATTTTTTCCGAGGAACAATAATGTCATTGACCTTGACGTAGTCCTGTTAAACTTGATAATATTATAATATTATAACCTTGATTATTGAATTCGACACTGAAAAACGATATGACAAATTGAATTTATTTGAATATTATTTACAGTTAACGCTAATTATTATAGTAACAGAACATAACCTTCTGCGACAGTATTGGATTTCCAGCCTCCGTGACTTTTCGCTAATTCTCTTTCGATTGCATATCCGAGAATAATCGATACTTGCGGTTTTATAACTGTACAAAGCTGACTTGTCATTGGCTGAACACATGTAAGCTGAGTTATCATTGGCTGAAGACCTGTACTTTAATGAGTAGGTGTACTTTAATGAGGTCCATTAAAGGACTGCTACCAGGTGTATAATTAGTACATTTCGGCATGGTCGAGCATAAAATTTATTAATGTTGTTCCTAGCGGTGTTATCAAGTGAGGTTGTCTGTAGTTCCCTGAACCGCATAGAAAATGTTATCATTCATAATAATGGTATAAACACACGGCAAAAAAACAATCAAAGATTTTATTTATATGAGATGAGCTCTTATTTGTATTTTGCACTGTAACTAATGCATAATAAAATATATTTCATATGAAATGGTATCTAAATTGTTTTCCTCATTCCATAAATTATTCCCCGTCTACAGTACTGCCCGCTTATTACGCTTGAAGGGCACAGTGCCTTGATGAGCGCATTAACGGAGTTATACTGTAATTATTATTTAATCCATGTAACAGAGTCCGTAGTCTAGCGTATTAAAACAAGGCAACAGTTGTTTTCATAAAGAATAACTATGAAATGCGGACTGAAATCTCAAAGGTTAATTATATTGTTGTCAGCTGCGACATCACAAAAGGAAAACTGGAGAAGCCACACAAAGTCATCACTACAGTGCGTTTCACGAATAGAGCAAGTTGCCTCCCCGGGTTAAACCAGTAGCAGGTCAGTTTTGCAGGAGGGCGAGAGGACTACCGAACGTTTCAAAAGAAACTTCATAAGTCTGGTAGAACAGGACTCGTCATATTTTTTGTATGTAGGATATGAGATTGATGATTGATGACTAAGACAGAAACTAATAATAATAATAATAATAATAATAATAATAATAATAATAATAATAATAGAGTACCTGGACTCTCACTCTGAGAGAGGAACATAGGTTAAGGGTGTTTGAGAATAAGGTTCTTAGGAAAATATTCGGGGCTAAACGGGACGAAGTTACAGGAGAATGGAGAAAGTTACACAACACAGAACTGCACGCATTGTATTCTTCACCTGACATAATTAGGAACTTAAAATCCAGACGTTTGAGATGGGCAGGGCATGTAGCACGTATGGGCGAATCCAGAAATGCATATAGAGTGTTAGTTGGGAGACCGGAGGGAAAAAGACCTTTGGGGAGGCCGAGACGTAGATGGGAGGATAATATTAAAATGGATTTGAGGGAGGTGGGGTGTGATGATAGAGACTGGATTAATCTTGCACAGGATAGGGACCGATGGCGGGCTTATGTGAGGGCGGCAATGAACCTTCGGGTTCCTTAAAAGCCATTTGTAAGTAAGTAAGAGTACCTATACGCAATTAATTTCTTGCTACAGTTAAATTCTTCCAACTTCAGATATTCTTTCGGCAGTCCTGTCATCTGAAAGTTCTGTTAATTCTTGTGTTTTATTATAGCTTATTTGATTTATTTTTATGTAATTTTGGTTTTTATTCATTTTATTTTTATATTATATTATTATATTCTATTCTATGGCAGAAGGATATTAGGACAAAAACAAAAATGATGATATATGAATCCATAGTTAAAAGCACATTACTCTATGGATGTGAAGTTTGGCAGATACCTGAGCGTATGAAAAATAAGCTTCTATCTACTGAAATGGATTTCCTGAGAAAATCAGCCATGAAGTCAAGACTATATAGGGTTAAGAACGAGGATATTAGAAGACTTGTGCATAAAGAGAAAACAGTCATCGAAGAAATACAAAGAAGACAGTTAATTTGGTAAGGATATGTTCAGCGGATGGAAAACGAAAGACTGCCGAAAACTATATTGAAATGGGTTCCAAATGGACGAAGAAGAAGAAGAAGAAGAAGAAGAAGAAGAGGGCGACCGCGAGATACATGGATTAAAGGAGTTAAAAATGCTATGTCACAGAGAGTTACAAGACGGTGATTGGAGGACATAAGAAGACGGCAACTAGGATCCGGAAGGCGACCCTTCTCGCTGTGAAGCCGGATATATATATAATTTTAAATTATTTATTATTGCGTTTATTCTGTTCTTTTAAATGACCAATGAACTGCATTTAAGGAGGCTACAAGGGTACTTGAAAATTCGTATTGTAGTCTCTGACAAGGTCTCCACCACCCAGAAAGAAGAGTCGTAGTATTGTCGGACCATCGCATCTGTGCCCCCGTAAGATATGCGAACTGAACCCTAATTCCTTCTCAGCCTCGGTAATTCATTTCTCTCCCTGCATGCCTATCTCTTTTTTGTCTATCTCTCTCCCTTTCTCTCCCCCACTATTCACAATTTTGAGCCTTCTTGCGGGACAGTTTATTTGTACTTGCAGTGCAGTGTTGTCAATTCAACATGAATACTGCAGCACGGAGTCACAGTCTAATGCATTAGACTGTGACGGAGTGGTGAAAAAAAATATTATTAAGCAAGTAATAGCATTTTGCGATGAAGAGAAACAAACAGGTCATCTCTTTCCTATAAATAAGGCAACGATAAAAGCAGCTGCAATCACTGGTGAGGCTTATTTTATTTCAATTGATTACGTATTATAATTACTTACTTAACTAATACTAATACAATATGTTATGTAATTTATATAGGCAGGCCATAGCGCCTAATAAAGAAAATCAGGAGAGAGGGAGTCTGTGCAGGAGATGAAAAGTTAGAGTCACCAGGACAGAACAGACCAAGGGAACCTTTAATTCTTGTAGATCATATGAACCGATGTATATTTGAAGAAAAAAGATACAAGAATTTAATACCTTGCAGAAAGAAGTTCCAAGATTGAAGAAATTACTGAAGGTTGCGAGAGAAGCAATAATTTCCAAGGTTGGAGAGAAACGCTACGGAAAGTGATTCGAGACATGCGATTTAGGTTTAAAAAATGTAGAAATACAAGATGTATTTTGATTGAAAGAAATGATATTGTAGCATGGAGGACCAGTTATTTATGACAACGTTTGATGGAAGTTTGGCAACATCCCTATTCGGCAAGGTTCGTGGTCTGCGGGTGGAATGGAGTGAGTATAGGCGTTAACTTTTTCAAGAACGACGACAGCGCTGAAGGGGCACAGATCCGATGGTCCGATATACGGTCACATCCTCAAACGCGGTTAAAGTTAAGCCACACCCTGCCCTTCGCATCCTCCCCTGTCCTTAACTTCACTGCTAGAAAAAAAACTGTTTCCTGTAAGATATTTGGATAGTTCCTCGGAAAGTATGTGCAGTGGCGACAACTCACGACAGAAAGTGGAAGTTAGAAAAAAATTATTACGTCGGGATGCATTAAAAATCAAAATCTGTAATTAAAATGTTTTCTATCCTCAGAGGCACGAAATCAAACTCTAGGATCATCCTCATATCCTTCATGGAGGAATCGCCACTGGCGTGTATGTATCATGTATTGCGTTATCTATAACAATCACAAAATTAGGTAGAATATTAGGTAAAAACTGCTGCTAAAATCATTTTTTTTTAATGGTCGCTCTCCATTTCTTCTCTCCTTAAATGAACGCGATTTGAACACCAGTAACCCATTTTTTTTTTACAAACTCCTGTTCACTACCGCATGGAGTACTATAATCCTGGAACCTTCCACCAATCGGCGCACACGGAACTGGGTCGTCATCGCTAACTGTCCATGTTTATCTTTTGTCATTTTCACATTTACCCATGTTTCATTGGGAAAGCACATAGCATGTCTAGTTTATGTTACACATATCTTTGTTTGCACAAAGAAACTGATTACGCAGCGCAGCCATGTCCTGACGTTCCATCAAATATGTTTGCGCCATATCATTTTCGTATAGCGGAACCCAATATTTCTCATTATCCGCCATTATCATCGAGACACTCACACAACTTCTCTTTGGTACTTTTCTAATATATCATTCAAGCTTTGAATGTAACCTTTTCCACACAAACTTATAAATTATTCCTTCTTAATGCATCGCTGTCGAAATGATCTATATCATACCTGCACAAACAGCGCTCAATGAGCGCGCGTGCTCCTTCGGAGCGGGAGAGCTGTGTTTACCGCTCGCCGAAGATAGGAAGATACGTCAGAATGACATAGACTTGCTATAGGTAGAGCAGAGGGAAACGACCACTCAGTTATCTAGTGGAGAGCAGTGTGTAGGCCTATTCTCAGTAACTGTTTCACGTTGCTTACCTACTGCTACAGTATAGTATGGAGGAATCTAAATTCGGAACATAACATTTAACGATTTACAGCTCGAACTTAGTGACCTTCAATGTGGCCTAAGGGCTAAAGATCGTTTGAATAATACTACTAGCCTGGTTGAGTTTTACAAGGTTAAACTTTAGCAATAATATCCACGACTACACAGGCTGGCTGTGAAAATGATTGCTATGTTTGTCTCAACATTTATATTTGTGAGCAACTGTTTTCTATAATCAACTTTAAAGGCAGACATCGAACATCTGTAACTGATGTTTCATTACGATCAGCAGGCTACTGTTCCTTTCAGCTGCCAACAGCATAAAACCTCGTTTTGATGTACCGATAAATAAAAATATAACAAAATGATATTGTACATTTAAGTAGCTATAGAATTTCTATTATTTCTGTAAAATAAATATTTATTTATTAATTAATAATAGTCGAAGATAGTTTTGCAAACACTGAACGGGAATTCATTTCATAAACACTCGTAATAGTACTTCCTTTTGTGTAGGCCTACATTTTGTACGAGATCACCCCTTCTTCCAGTCCACCCTTATACAGAGCGCAGCTAATATCTGCATTCCGCTCATGAACTGTGAACCGGCTCGGAGAGCGCAAACCTTGTGCAGGCCTGATCTATATTATTTTCAGAACAATCCCGCGGTCGTTTTTTTCGTTGGACTTTTCAATTCGCCTGATTGTTTTTCCTTAAGAATTCTACTTTTCACTAATTCCAGTCGCTTTAATAGTTCTTTCGTACACTTAGTGACGGCTATCATAGATTTACCACACCTCGCATCGTCGTATTCTTTCTGAAAATACTCGTGAACCGGCATGTACGCTCTTTATTTTCGGAACGAATATCGTTCCCTCTTTCACCAATTAAATAAGGCATAATATAAAACTTACACTTAAAAGAGAGGCTGGGTTCAAATTAAGAAGCGTCGAGCGAATAAACGGGTCTTACCTGAGGAAGCATTAGATGAAATAGGTTTTAAAAATAGAACGAATTCCTCCGAAATCTTTGCACAGATTAACCCAGGAAGTAGGGGTGTCAAAAACCTCTGTTCAACAAGTTGAAGTTAAACCGTACAAAACCCGTGTAGTGCCTCACAGAGTGAATATGAATTATAGAAAGTGTCCGGAAATGTTCTGAAGCGATGTGAAGCATGCTTGAATACCGAAGGTCGCCATTTCCAGCAATTACTACAATAAAGTGGGCCTAAGCCTTTTATTTCAGTATTATGAGTTTTATTTTGCCGCAAATTACGATCGCTGTTTGGCGGAAGACGGGCGACCCGTATAACATGCGGAGGTCGTGCGGCCACCGGTAGAATGGATATCTTGGCTCGAACGCTCTGTAGTTTTAAACGTCTACAGTTTTCTTCTTTAGACATCCTGTGCTTAAGACCCACACCAATACAGTATTTTAAAACTTACTCAGAATTGTTCCTCTTTCATCCCAGTCACATTTTACACCACCGGCAGTGTCCTCCAGGTTACGCAATGAGACTCTGGTGTCACGTACAGTCGGACCATCGGATCTGTGCCCCCGAAAGATATACAGCTCGACCAAGTTAAGTCTGCGAGCCGAGAGGGGAAGTTGGAGGCAGTTCTGTAGTGAAAAGAGGCGGTAACGAGAGGAGACCAGTACAGTCTCATATGACAGCAAAGTTTTCCTACTGCGCTTCAGTTCATAGAGCGGTAACAATTTAAGACGCTTTGAAATAGACTGTACTTCTACTTCTGCTTGACAGTGAGGTTTGGCGTTGTGATTGGCAAGCGTGGGCGTAGGAGAGAAAGTTGTATGAGGGGGAGGCAGCGTAACTGTTGCCTTTATCTGAAGACAAGGACAAAAATGCGTGCGCTCTGTAGTGTATTTTAAACGATGTGCACACGTTGAAATCTGAGCGTCAAGTGACCTATGTGGCAACTGTGTTTTGCCTCTACATTCCATCCCGATATCACCACTCGCAGACTTGACTTGGACAAGCTGTACGAACTGAACTCTAATTCCTTCTCAGCCTCGGTAATTCATTTCTCTCCCTGCATTCCTATCTCTCTCCCACTACTCATAATTTTGGCCTTCTTGCGGGACAGTTTACAATATTTGCACTTGCAGTCCAGTATTGTCAACTCAACATGAATACTGTAGCACGGAGTGGCGAAAGAAATATTATTAAGCAAGTACGTAATAGCATTTTGCGATGAAGAGAAACAAACAGGTCAATATCTGTTTCCTATAAATCAGGCAACGAAAAGAGAAACTGATATCACAGGTGAGGCTTATTTTATTTCAATTGATTATGTATTAAAATTACTTACTTAACTAATACTAATAATACAACATTTTATGTAATTTATATAGACGGTTCAGAGCTCCCAAAATAAAATCAGGAAAGAGAGAGTCTGTGCAGGAGATGGAAAGCTAGAATCACCAGAGAAGAACAGACCAAAGGAACTTTTAATTATTGTAGATGATATGAACCGAAGTATTTTAAGAAGATACAAGAATTTTATACCGTTCAGAAAGAAGTTTCAACATTGAAGAAATTACTGAAGGTTGCGAGAGAAGTAATAATTCCCAAGGTTGGAGAGAAAAACTACGAAAAGTGATTCGAGACATGGGATTTAGGTTTAAAAAATGTAGAAATACAAGATGTATTTTGATTGAAAGAAATAATATTGTAGCATGGAGGACCAGTTATTTATGACACCGTTTGACGGAAGTTTGGCAACATCCCTATTCGGCAAGGTTCGTGGCCTGCTGTTTAACGTGGTGGGAGGAAAGCGGGCGGAATGGAGTGAGTACAGGCGTTAACTTTTCCAAGAACGACGACAGTGCTGAAGGGGCACAGATCCAATGGTCCGACAATACCGCCAAAATGGCACATCGGGAACACCATGTCTCTAACCTTAAAATGATCACTAAGACCTAACATACCATCCCTGAAATTATTCTGTACTTATTTCTGAAACACCCTGTATATCTATATTTTTGTGTAATTGAACGTTAATTAGTTTCTTCGCTGCTGTCCTAAAATTTTATATATGTGCATATTTCTGATGGTGTAGAAGAGAAGGCTAATGCCCGTAACTCCACCAGAATAAATAAATCATTATTGTTATTATTATTATTATTATTATTATTATTATTATTATTATTATTATTATTATTATTATTATATAGGCTACATCTACAAAACTATTATGTCTGATGTAATATTATGTTAATAGTTTAACCTCAAAATTAAAATTACCATGAAATATAACGACTAAATTCGATATAAAACTGTACAAATATTAGAATCAAAGTACTTACCACACTAAAATCTCAAGGTTCCTTCCTGTGTGTATATACAGGGTTATTCCTAAGTCCGTGAAACATTAAAAAAAAATCACCACTAATAAACAAAGCAATGGATACTAAATTTTATTATACTGAAGTAGAGGTAAACTCACATAATATGCATTATGTAGCCTATCCTTTCACGATTTAAATTAAATGTATTAGGTCTACTGTAGTTTAATTCTAAATACAGTATACTACAGTAAATTCTTTGCAACTTTGAACTACAGTAGGTAAGACCGAAAAAGGAAAATACAGTACTGTGCCATGCAATTTTATTCTAGGTCTACAGTTATGCAGTACTGTAATTTACAGTTTTCAACTTAACATTTACGTTCAGGTGCCATGTCTCTTGAAACAGAACAACTGATTGAAGTGAAGAGAATAATCCTACTAACCTCATCATGTGTCGAATACAATTTCACTATCGCGGAAACCTTGGACCCATCAGACAGGTTAAATTTTATGACTTTGTTTATCCACCCGCTTCCAGCTAACAAGGGGTAGCCGACTGGCTAGTGATAGTCTACGAGACCCTTATTGTCTTCTTTAATGTTAAGGAATTTCTGTCCTAAATTTTCCATTTTTGTAACACATTATGTCTTGAAATCCAAGTTCTGTCCGTAGTCAAGAGGTAAAGCAAGCCTTAGGACTGTGAAACAGCTGTCCGTGTCCGTGTCTGAGAGTGTCCGTAAATGAGAGTTAAATTTATCATTATTTCTATATTATTTCAGTTGGGACATAAAAATCTGTCCGTATATGAGGAGTGTCCGTATCTTGGGGGTGTCCGTAAGGAGAGGTTTCACTGTACATCCTTTTCATCGGGATTCGACGTCACTTTTCTATGCACTCTGTAGCAGTTTTTCCGTGCAGAGCTTTTGGATCTGCTGTAGATTGTCTCTGATTCAGTGCATAATTTCTAGTCTAAAATCCCAAAATGTTTAATGTATTTTTCATGACTAGCCTAGTTTAATGAGCCGCCACTGAAAACGAAACAACCTCCCGACCAGTTCTACTAGGTGCTCCTTAAAAGGGATATGGTAAATTGTGGTATGAGTAATATATTGTGATAGTTCTTTTTGAGAATTTATTACAATTACTGAGCGAGAGGAAGATCGGTTTTTTGCGTCAACGTATTAAGGGAATGTTCGTGAACAAGTTTCTGCACAAAACCGGTCCTTCTCTCGCTCAGTAAAATTGTAATACATTCTCAATATGAACTATCACAATATTACTCGTATCACAATTTACCAACCTTTACCCTATATGCATATAAACACGTAGGGAACTAGCATAAAATTGTTATATTTTTCATGTGTTTATTGAAGTAAGTTAATCACTACAAAACGTAAGCACATTTTAAGTTACGTGACAATAAATAATGGTCCATCATTAGAAAGATAACTTTATTTTTATCCTAGTGTAGTTAATAAGTACTTGAAACAGAAGATTAATGTAGTGTGAATAAATTAGTATGATTTTACACTAAACCCAATATTATGTAAATATATTTTTAAATAAAAATAGGTACAATTAATATGCGTGTCAGTTTTAAATACAGTTTTTTTTAATACGGGGTTATTCATAAGTCCGTGAAACATTAAACAAATTCACCATGAATGAATAATGCAATGGATGATAGTAATTCTTACGCTGACAGAGAAACTCTGAAAGTTTTTTTTTTTTTAAGGAAAAATCCGCGCTCATAGTTGCCATGTTTTGCCGCCAGGGGTCAGTAGTAACAAATATGGCGTTCAGTAAACGTGAGCAGTGATTTTGTGTTGCAAGAACCTCGTCCGTTACAACCGTACATTGGTGATTTCGAAAATAATTCCAGAATCCAGCACCTGTTTTCTACAGTATCAAGAAATGATATGAGAAATTCCGGATTTACATGGACATGTTGGAAAACTGGCTGATGCCACAGCTGAAAGAAGACAGAGGTAATGGTTACATCTTTCAACAAAATGGCAGTCTAACTCATTACCGAAAAGACATGTATGGGTATCTCAATCAAAATTTATCACAATGGTGGAAGAGCACATGGGACAAGAGGACACGTTAATTCAGTGACCACCTTGGTCCCCAGATTTGACCCCGTGTGACTTTTCCTTGTGGAGGTTTGTCTTTGTGCTTCCACTGCCTGCTAATCATCAAGTCTTCGCAAATGTATCACCGCTGCTGTGGCTCTGTTCGACCGTGATACGTTGATATGCATGTAGGATGAAATGGGTTATCACACAGATATCTATCATATCTGCAAAGATCGACACATTGAGCATTTGTGAAATATGTAAAAATAATAATATGTTAGATTGGGGAGCCTCCCTTCCAATAAAGGACACCTCCCATATGCGGACAGATTGTTAAGTCCCTTCGATGTTCGTAAATGAGAAGTTTCACTGTATTTGAATTTTCGTGATCATATAGCTACAATTTGTAAAACTGTAGTTATTATGACTATTACACTTTTACTACGTCACACTACTTTCGACCAATAAAACGGTACGAAAGGACGTCTTTCAACAAATCATGGCTGCTTATCGCACAATTTTATCGTGCCCCTTGCATTTGTTTAATTTTATCGCGTCCCTAGCATTTGTTTATTTTTATCACTACCCTAGCATTTGTTTCTTTGTTTGCCAACATTTCAAACTGCACTGGTCTGGACGTCAAAAAACAGAAAATTACAAACCACTCCAGTCGATGCACAGCACTTTCAAATATGACTCGCATTGGCATTCAAGAACAAGAATTAATAAAGATCACTGGTCATATATGAAGAGCACCATTCGGAAATCCTGAATAAGTTGAGGGATACACCATGTACATCAACGAGTTCACTTCTTTTACGCACATGTCCAATATAACATCAACTGAACCACCTACCACTAAAACATTCAAATTTGAAAATTGTACTTTCAATAAGTGTTTCTTTTAAAATTATTCATGTTTATTTTTTATTTCATCATCGTTAATTAAAACGTTTGTTTATTTCATCATCTCTAATTAAAACTTTTCTAACACTTGTTTATATTATTTAGGTTATGTTTGTTATAGCTTCTGCTATATGATATTATGGATAGTCACGTATCACAGATTGTTTAATACTAAGATTTATTGAAAATCATCTGTCAAGTGACGTTGATTACTGGGATCCGGATGATTGAAGTGAAATGCAAATGTTTTAATAAAAATGAAACTGAATCAACAAAGCCTTCTTGACTAGTAACAGTCCACAGAGGTCAATGATGATTCCATAGTTGGCACAACTGATACCGGTAACAAGAAAACATAATCATAAAACACTACTGCCATCTAGCGTAATGCTGAGATGGTACAATAATACATTTGAAGACAGATGTATTTTCGTAAGCCAATTAATATTTTATTGTACTGGAGTACTTCGTTACTTCTAATCTTTATATACTTTCTTCTAATCGTGTAATAGTCAATTAAATCCCACTCGAGTTTTGATTTTCTCTAGATAAATCAAAACCTCTGTGAGATTACTGTTGATAAAATAATTTATGTGATGTAATACACGCAACGAAAGAAAGAAACCGTAAGAAATTTCATGTTAACATAAAGAAAGTATTATAACGAACTTTTATTAACATATGAATAATAATTAAAACTTGAGTAATAGCCAGCAGACAGCCTAGTTAAACACTGACTCTGTTCTGAACAATGTTTAAGTTAGTACAATGAGAATTAGAATAGGCCTACTTACAACAAGACGCATATTGCTGGTAACCTCATTTAAACTCAGAACTTTCATACATTAAGAGATGGCGTGCGCAGGGAAGTTCTAAAATTGTTAACTTCGCGATACTACGTGACGTGCCACCTTTAACAATAATTAAACATTGACTTGTTCTGACGCAACGTAACATAACCTAGGAAAATTAGTACACTTACAGCAAAACGCTTATTGCTGTTTATTTCTATTCGGAACTCAGTAACAGTGAAAACTGACGTCATAGCATTGTCTACTATCTACTACAGTGATTCTCAACAGGTGGGCCGCGACTCTTAAGGTCTGAAGAGCAGTTAATGGGGGACTGCAATCTTAATAATAATAATAATAATAATAATAATAATAATAATAATAATGGCTTTATTTAACCTGGCAGAGTTAAGGCCGTAGGGCCTTCTCTTATACTCGACCAGAATTAAAACTTGCTTACATAGTTGAACATACAACTGAATCGGATTTAAGAAATTACATAAGCATATGCAACAACATAACGTAATACTAGTTAGGTTTTCTGCAACCGTACACAACATATATAAAACTAATTTAAATTACAAACAAATATCGTGGTATACTGATCTACTTCAACGTCTTTCGTCGCTTTTCTAGAATATTTCTGTAGTGCTTGGGAAAAGTGGCATAAGTCAGTTCCAACAAACATTTTTTAATAATTTATTGACAACTTATGGAATATCTGCTCGCTTGGGAAAAGAGACATAAATCAGTTTCCACAAACAAACATCTGTTCGCTTGGGAAAAGAGACATAAATATTTCTCCCATTACAATAATTCATACAGAAGAAAATCAAATCGACATAAACCAGTGTGAAGACAGTTTTTTTCCTTCTCCTGTAAAATTAACATTTTTGACTTGTGCCACTTTTCCCGAGCACTACAGATTTCTTTTACAAAGAACTAACTTAACTATAAGCAGCAACTAAACAACTTATTACCGGTACTTCCAGAGCTTTAACAAGTGAGGTTCTAGCTCACCGCTAGAATTAAAGATTGCAAATGATATTTAGTTTTTGAATAAACCTTTTCTCTAAAGTCGTTCATATGATTAAGTATAATTCAATATAAACATACAATGTTAACACAGACACACAACTCATCGTCCGAATATGATATTTGACATACAGAAACGCAATAGTGGGTGTCGTTAAAATAAAACCTACTTTATTTACATATATAACACATTTTGCTGATTTTTACTTGGAGGATTTGGTGAAGAACTGTTTTCAGAACATGGGAGGAGTGTTTGTAGGAGGAAGAAGAATAAAGTGCATCAGATTTGCTGATGATTATGGCGTTGTTAGCAGGAAAGGAGATGATACTAAGGGATATGCTACTGGAGCTAAATGACAGCTGTGAGCAGTATGGGATGAAGATAAATGCAAATAAGACGAAAACCATGGTCATAGGAAGAAAAATAAAGAGGGTAAACTAGCGAATTCTAAATGAAACAGTAGCGCAAGTGGACAGCTTCAAATACTTGAGGTGTACTATAAGCAGTAACATGAGCTGCAGCCAGGAAGTCAAAAGGAGGATAGCAATTGCAAAGGAAGCTTTTAATAGAAAAAGGAGGACCTTCCGCGGACCTCTGGAAAAAGGACTAAGAAAAAGACTAGTAAAGTGTTTTGTGTCGAGTGTGGCATTGTATGGGGCAGAAACATGGACATTACGACGAAGTGAAGAGAAGCGACTAGAAGCATTTGAAATGTGCATATGGAGAAGAATGGAACGTGTGAAGTGGACAGACAGAATAAGAAATGAAGCTGTGTTGGAAAGAGTGGGTGAAGAAAGAATGATGCTGAAACTGATCAGGAAGAGGAAAAAGAATTTGTTGGGTCACTGACTGAGAAGGAACTTCCTACTGAAGGATGCACTGGAAGGAATGGTGAACAGGAAAAAAGTTCGGGGCAGAAGAAGATATCAGACGGTAGACGACATTCAGATATATATGAATCATATACGGAAACAAAGAGGAAGGTAGAAAATAGGAAAGATTGGAGAAAGCTGAGTTTGCAGTGAAAGACCTGCCCTTGGGTAGAACACTGAATGAATTTAAAATAACCTTATGTTAAAGCGTGTTAAATTATCCATAACCACAGTTTTTCTAACTTACAAACTCACATTTTCACATTCGAATTTCTCTACTTGCTGAAATTTCTGCTCCAGCGATCTTTTTTTTTTATTATTGGTTTATTTTACGACTTTTATCAACTGTTATGGTTATCTAGCGTCTGAGTGGGATGAAGGTGATTATGTCAGCGAAATAAGTCCAGGGTTCAACGCCGAAAGTTACTCAGCATTTGCTCTTAATGGGTTGAGAGAAGACCCCAGAGAAAACTTCAACCAGGTAACTTGTCCCAAGCAGGATTTTAACCCAAGGCCGCTCCGTTCAAGACACAATAATATGAAGATTGCCACTTTCAACGACACTTTCTTCACGTGCTTGCTGATTAAGAATCTTAGTAAGATGAATGAACTGTTACATAATTTAATCGCAACTGCTCAATACTAACTAGTGTACAGGTTACGGTCTACGTGCACTATTTCATTATTCCTTATATTGTATAATATAAAAATAAAGATCGTTACAGAAACTTTCAGAAAATCATTCATTTGTGTGATTCTGGAATAAGGGCTTGAAATAATCGCGTATGATTTCGAGAATAAAATGTGCTACACCGGAATAGCTCAAAGGTAAGGAGCTGGTCTCCTGAACCGATTCGGGAGTCAAATCTCGCTTGAGCCGACTACCTGATTTATTATAATATAATTTTAAAGCTATTCCCCAACTGTAAGGCGAAAGTCATTCATCCTTGACGAATTATAGGTCTCAACTCGCTATCACCAATTCCACAAACTCAAGACAACCCTGTAGCATCTACGGCGCCATTAAAAACAATCGATGAAAAACTAATGCATTTCACTTACGCATTTTCCAAATGAATTGACTTGTATTACTGTGCAGTGCATCATGGTCATTAGATAGGGATTCCGTCATTTTTTAATAGGATTACAATGTATTGTGTGTCATGGCAGCGATCTGTACAATAGAAACATCTATAACTACTTTCCTCATAATTTCAGTTCCCCAGTACCCTACTTTAAGTCTTTACAAAATGTAAGTGCATGTTATGCCTTCTTTGATTACTTACTTACTTACTTACAAATGGCTTTTAAGGAACCCGAAGGTTCATTGCCGCCCTCACATAAGCCCGCCATCCGTCCCTATTCTGAGCAAGATTAATCCAGTCTCTATCATCACATCCCACCTCCCTCAAATCCATTTTAATATTATCCTCCCATCTACGTCTCGGCCTCCCAAAAAGGTATTTTTCCTTCCGGTCTCCCAACTAACACTCTATATGCATTTCTTGATTCGCCCATACGTGCTACATGCCCTGCCCATCTCAAACGTCTGGATTTAATGTTCCTAATTATGTCAGGTGAAGAAACAATGCGTGCAGTTCTGCGTTGTGTAACTTTCTCCATTCTCCTGTAACTTCATCCCTCTTAGCCCCAAATATTTTCCTAAGCACCTTATTCTCAAACACCCTTAACCTATGTTCCTCTCTCAGAGTGAGAGTCAAGTTTCACAGCCATACGGAACAACCGGTAATATAACTGTTTTATAAATTCTAACTTTCAGATTTTTTGACAGCAGATTAGATGATAAAAGCTTCTCAACCGAATAATAACACGCATTTCCCATATTTATTTTGCGTTTAATTTCCTCCCGAGTGTCATTTATATTTGTTACTGTTGCTCCAAGATATTTGAATTTTTCCACCCCTTCAAAGGATAAATCTCCAATTTTTATATTTCCATTTCGTACAATATTCTGGTCACGAGACATAATCATATACTTTGTCTTTTCGGGATTTACTTCCAAACCGATCGCTTTACTTGCTTCAAGTAAAATTTCCGTGTTTTCCCTAATCGTTTGTGGATTTTCTCCTAACATATTCACGTCATCCGCATAGACAAGAAGCTGATGTAACCCGTTCAATTCTAAACCCTGCCTGTTATCCTGAACTTTCCTAATGGCATATTCTAAAGCGAAGTTAAAAAGTAAAAGTGATAGTGCATCTCCCTGCTTTAGCCCGGAGTGAATTGGAAAAGCATCAGATAGAAACTGACCTATACGGACTCTGCTGTATGTTTCACTTAACTAGTTTCTTGGGAATACCAAATTCAATAAGTATGTCATATAATACTTTCCTCTTAACCGAGTCATATGCCTTTTTGAAATCTATGAATAACTGATGTACTGTACCCTTATACTCCCATTTTTTCTCCATTATCTGTCGAATACAAAAAATCTGATCAATAGTCGATCTATTACGCCTAAAACCGCACTGATGATCCCCAATATTGATAGTATTATGAAATATGGAATACATTTGTGGGGTAATGCTAGTAAAATAAATAAGGTACTTATTCTACAAAAGAAGGCGGTAAGAATTATATCAGGGGCATCATTTGTCGCTCACTGCAGACCTTAGTTTATTCAGGAAACAATATTACCTGTAATAAACTATTATATTTCTGAGTGTTTGATTAAAATTAAACATTCGTTACCTGAATATTATACGGTTAAGAATCCACATAATTATTTCACAAGAAGTAATTATTTATTGGATAAGGCCAAGATTAGATTATCAAATAAATGGTACTGTAATGTGGCTATTGACCTATTTAACAAATTTATTGCCTAAAACAGCACATCAAGTAAATCCAGAAAGGTTTCATGCCTGTTTAGCCAATATGACTGGTTACTTGTAAATCGTTTTTATAATATACAAGAGTACCTGAATTCGAATATCTGTATACCATTCTAGTTCGATTGTTCATTGATGATATCTAAAACAATGTATCATTGTTATTGACTTATTGAAAATACAATACAAAACATATACGAGTAAATAGAACAATAAATAAGGATGATGATTATTTTACCTCTATTTCGATGCTTATTTTATCGTTATTTCGGTGAATATTTCATGGAAATATAAAAATTTTTATTAATATTTCGTGAAAATATCAGGATTCGGCATATAAAATTAATATTATGTACAGCAACGTGTAGGAATCCAGTTACTAATTTTAATGGTTACGAATTCATCTTTCAATATTATGAACATTAGGCCTAAATTACATTCTTTTTTCTTGAAAAGTAAGCCTACTTCCAAGCATTGCTTAACATCAGTTTACAGATGTTTTTAAAAAGTATTGAAAAGTATTCTGACCATTGTAAAGAGCACGACAAAGATTTACTTGAAAATAATTTTATGCTCGACCATGCCGAAATGTAGTAATTATACACCTGGTAGCAGACCTTTAATGCATGTCATTAAAGTACACCTACTCATTAAAGGTCAGGTCTTTCAGCCAATGACGACTCAGGTTACAACTGTTCAGCCAATGACAGGTCAGCTTTCTACAGTTATAAAACCGCAAGTATCGATTATTCTCGGATATGCAATCGAAAGAGAATTAGCGAAAAGTCACGGAGGCTGGAAATCCAATACTGTCACAGAAGGTTATGTTCTGTTACTATAATAATCAGCGTTAATTGTAAATAATATTCAAATAAATTCAATTTGTCATCTCGTTTTTCAATGTCTAATTTAATTTGAATGTTGTCTCTATAGGTTCTTATGGCCTAGCAAGGTCAATGTGGACATCTGTTCCTCCGAAAAAATCAATACTTTTGCGTCTGCGCACATCTCACAACATACGGGACATTGCTAAAAAATTAATAATATCAAGTTAGAAATATGGTCGAGCATAAAAAGTCGTATGAAACTCGCCTATAATGGTAATTAAGAAGCTCGTATGAAAATTATGAAACTCGCTTGCGCTCGTTTCATAAATATCCATACTCACTTCTTAATTACCTTCATTATAGGCTCGTTGCATAATGTACTATTATTGAATTGTAATAAGTGCCTATTTTGTATTTTTAGTGCCTATATGAATACCTAATTCAAGCATTTTACTGCCTTCTTGTCTGTCTATTTTTCATTTTTAGCGCCTAATGTCACAGCTTTAACCACAATTTTATTTATCTAAAAAAGAACTATTTTTCCCTTATCTTTGGGGTCGAGATAATTGCCAGTACTGCAACCGGAGGTTCACCGCTGTGGAATAACGGTTATCATGTCTGACCGTGAAAAGAGCGGGTCCAGGTTCAAATTCTGGTGAGACAAGTTACCTGGTTGTCACTGGCTACCACAAACGGCTCCCACAAAAATTGATAAGCCTATCGGGAAAAAGGTGGTTTGGTGTAGTGCTGGCGACATTAAACTTGTAGGTAGGTAGGTATGCAAAACGATAAATAAATATTTGGGATTCTGAGGTCACTTAAAATACGCCGACACGAGATAGAAATACTGTTTAGTAGAATGTGTTTGAGTCTAAAGAAAGCAGAAAACAGTACAACGTGGTCTGTTGTGACGAGAATCTATGCCCCCGCATAAATGTAAAGCATCATGTCACAAACACGTTCACGTCTGAGTATTTCTGATAAAGTAAATATTATTCAACGCTTTGAAAACGGCGCAAATATTAAGAATATTGTTGGAGAGTTTAAGGTAATATTTATTTATACATTTTGAATCTTGCGTACACTACTTTTAACACTTGGATATAAGTAATTGGAGGATGGTGTAATGAAGCACCGAAACAGCTGTAAGCCGCACAGACTTACATAATTAACACGAGTAAGTCCGCTAGTTAACCAATTACTTATTTATTCCTTTAGTTGTGAGATTATATTCATATGTATTAATTATTTTTTTTTTGGTTAATACTTGTATACTAGACTGTATTTTCCTGTTAGTGATTATGTATTCAGTCTCTTTTTTATTATATGTATATGTATTTTTTTTTGTATTATTATTTTAAAGTTAATACTGATTGTGTATATGTATTCAATCTCTCTTTTTTACTTTATTATGTTTATTATTATTATTTTTAAGTTAATATTTGTATACCGGTATGTATTTTTCCGTATGTGATTTGATCCTGGTTGAATGGAAGACAAGGCCTGATGGCCTTAACTCTGCCAAGGAAAATAAAACTATTATTATTTCTTTATCTATTTATATATTATATCTATTTCTTTCTTTATTTATAAACAGGTTGTTTGAAAAACAGTGTCGCATATTTTTATAGGAGGAAGCATACGTCTAAACTAGAAAAAAAAAGTTCCTATAAATATGTGTCCGGAAACAAATATCTGTTGAGATATGGGTCATGCTGTATGATGACCTATGACCGTCATTCGTTTAAAAACACAAAACAATGGTATGTTTTGAGAGTGGATAGCATCCCTCAACAGAAATAAACAGAGAATGCAGTAGTGAACAAAGGTCCAGGATACTATGTAGTCTATCATTTCACTTGCTTTAGTAAGTACGTACAGTATTCAAAGTTATATGGTGTATTCCTGTTTATGCACGACGGGGCACCATCCCATTTTCTACGCCTCGTGTGACAATACCTAACCCGGATGTTTAATGGGTGATGGATTGGTCGAGGATGTCCAGTAGCATGGCCTCCCCGATCACCTGATCCAAATCCTTTGGATTTCTGGCTATGGGGAAATTTAAAGACATTGGTGAATACCACACCCATCGACAACATACAAACGTTACAGGAGCGAGTATCTAATACATGTGAACAAATCCGACAAAAGCCAGGTATGGTCGCAAGAGTTCATGATTCACTGAGAAGAGCTCAAGCATGTGTAACAATGCGTGGTAACTACATAGAGCACCTTCTGTAGTGTCTATATAACAGACAGTGGGTATCATGGCTGACAATGGTCCATATCTCAACAGATATGTTTTCGGACACATGTTTTTAGGAACTTTTTTCTAGTTTCGACTAATGCTTCCTCCTGTGAAAATATGAGACACTTTTTTTAAAACACCCTGTATTTACCTAAATTTCTTTATTCCTTTATTTCTTTACCTTTTTTCTTTATCTATTTCTTTATTTATTTACCACATTCTTTCTTTATTTAGCTATCGATTTATTTATTATTGTATTTTATAGATAGATATATTCTAGGAAAATGAGATTAATTTGTATTAACGTTGTATCAGATTATTTTTTTTATGAATTAACAACTCTTAAATACCTATTCCCGTATGACTGATTTTTTGCTGTCATTATTCCTTGACTTTCATGATTTACGTCTACGATGTTTGCCAATTACAGGGGACTTGATCCGTGTGTTATATCGAAGTAAGTAAATATTGGCTTTCTCCTATATCGACGGAGCAGTATATTATATTGATAGGCTACTTTCTTTCTTTGTTACTCTGCTTAATCTTCCCTTTTCTCCAACTAACAGGTAGGGGAGTGAGATTCTTTAGCCTTTATATCGTATACAAGTCATTTCACAAATGAGGGCCTCCATGGTCATGGGATCGACATGACCCAGGACTACCGCAGAGACATCACAGGACAATCACAAGACAACAAACACCCAGTCAGAGAAGAAAATTTCTTCCATTGCCCACACCGGGAATCGAACCTCGGACCGCTTGGTTGGGAAGCTGGGAAGCGCGCACATTATCCACACAGCCACAACGGCGGATTATATTAATACAACAGTGGAAATTAAATTAACATTAAATTGCTTAGCCTTCAAAATAAACTAAATTTAATAATATTTCCTATCCACCGCTGTGGAGTAACGATTAGCACGTCTGACCGTGAAACGAGCGGGCCTGGGTTCAAATCCTGGTTGGGACAAGTTACCTGGTTGAGGTTTTTTTCCGGGGTTTTCCCTTAAATACTGGGTAACTTTCGGCGCTGGACTCTGGACTCAATTCGGTGGCATTATCACCTTCATTTCATTCAGATGCTAGATAACCATCGCAGTTGATATAGCGTCGTACATAGAACCAAATTGAAAAAAATATATTCCCTTCAAATTTTTAAATAGTCTTTGGTCTAAAAACGAATTTGTCTAATGTTCCGTTTTTTTTTTTAAGGAAAAAAGGTTTTAAACAGTAATATGATCGCTGACCATCAAGAAAGATTCAATAGAGGTTTCTAGCAGTTACTGTGACAATAGGCTAATTATCTAACTTACTTACTTACTTACTGGCTTTTAAGGAACCCGAGGTTCATTGCCGCCCTCACATAAGCCCGCCATTGGTCCCTATCCTGAGCAAGATTAATCCAGTCTCTATCATCATATTCCACCTACCTCAAATCCATTTTAATATTATCCTCCCATCTATGTCTCGGCCTCCCCAAAAGGTCTTTTTTCCTCCGGTCTCACAACTAACACTCTATATGCATTTCTAGATTCGCCCATACGTGCTACTTGCTCTGCCCATCTCAAACGTCTGGATTTAATGTTCCTAATTATGTCAGGTGAAGAAAACAATGTGTGCAGTTCTGTGTTGTGAAACTTTCTCCATTCTCCTGTAACTTCATCCCTTTTAGCCCCAAATATTTTCCTAAGCACCTTATTCTCAAACACCCTTAACCTATGTTCCTCTCTCAAAGTGAGAGTCCAAGTTTCACAACCATAAAGAACCGGTAATATAACTGTTTTATAAATTCTAACTTTCAGATTTTTTGACAGCAGACTAGATGACAAAAGCTTCTCAACCGAATAATAACAGGCATTTCCCACATTTATCCTGTGTTTAATTTCCTCCCCAGTATCATTTATATTTGTTAGTGTTGCTCGCAGGTATTTGAATTCTTTCACCTGTTCAAAAGATAAATTTCCAATTTTTATATTTCCATTTCGTGCAATATTCTGGTCACGAGACATAATCATACACTTTGTCTTTTCGGGATTTACTTCCAAACCTATGCTAATTATCTAAATAGTTCAATTAATTTATAATTAAATTCTGCCTCTCCCCAAGCGCCTTCATGGCATATAAAGGAGATATTTTTTCATTTTAAAATGTTTATTACATAACGTTTATCACAATATCAAACTCATACTTGTCGTATGAAACATTAATTTCTGAACCCTTATTATGATTCACCAAAGATATTTTAACTATAAAATATAGCGAAAATGGTAAATCGTTAGTATAAAACGTTGATCAGACATCAATGGCATCGTCGGTCAGTGACAGGTTGGGTTTCGTTTGTTCAGGTTTTTGGTACGTCTTACAAATACGTTTTCTGGTAAACATACAAAAAAACCTGAACAAATCAAACCTCTCAGTGATCCTTGATGATGTTCGCCATATGGATGTTTTTTACCGCATTACTACGAAAGTAGAAAAATGGATTACTCCTCCAGGTGGATCGAAGAATGATGTATTAAAGTTAATATTATAGTGATTGCTCCAGCAACTCTTGCCCTCCCCCATTCAGAATTTCTTTTTCTGATAGCTGGTGCGACTAAACACGATCTTCTCAGATTCCTCCGTAAAAATAAATAATATTCTGGCAACACAGAGCCCCTCTGCCCATAAACTAAGAATTCTCACGAAAATATTATGTTCATGTTCCTATTATTTTCGACACGTTCCATCAGCCTTCCTTCCAAAATAAAATTACTGCTTCTAAAATGCTCATCAGTTGCCATGATGAAATTATTCAAAGATTAGGAATATTCTACAGCAGTGGTTCCCAAACTTTTTGAAGGCGTGGCCTACTTTTCAGCGAGACTTCTGATTGCTACTCCCCCCCCCTCCCATTACCACACCGGTACTTAATCCCATTCAGAAATTCCTTTAAAATCGAAAACAATGATAACCTTACTAAAAAACAGTGAATACTATTCAAAGAACGACCAAAATAGAAGTATACGGTGCAACAATGACACGAAATACAGTATTACGTAAACACCATTTTCTTGTAGCTACTTCAAACTATTATCATCTTGCCGCTGCGATAATAGTTCAGTACTAGAGAGGAAAAACGACCGAGAAAGCGAGACTAACAGCGCCCGCAAAGCCGAAAACCCGCACGACAATGTTGCATTAGTGCAGTGTTCCGAGACTCGATATTGATGACTCCCGAAGTCAAGCAGCCTTGAATCGCCACAGTTGTTTATACCTGACTGAACTTTTATCTACTTTGACAACCTGTTATAATTATATGTATAAACAATCAAGTAGCCTATTTGAAACATCTCTACCTTTCAGTGTATAATAATCCGTTCCCCAGTCTTTATTTAATTACTAGGCCTTTATTAAAACGCTAGGAATTTTCTTTTCATATGTTTAAGATCAAGTGTGCAATCTCAAGTAAAAAGATGTTAGTGTTATGTTTTATGTTTCATAGAAATGCAAATTTATTTGAGAATTATTTTTTTTTTGTATTTACATAACCATAGGTAATATCATATAATAAAACCAGAACATTTTTATAACTAAGATACTGTTCTGTTTTGTCTTTTTGTCTCATTTAAACATTTATAATGCTATTTATTTCAATGATATATGTTATTCAAAGTTTTACGAAATCTTTCCACGCCGACCAAATGATATTTCGAGAATGATGAGCGAGATTCGAAGCGCACGAGAATGACGAGTTGAGACTCGAAGGAAAAATGCAACGAACACAGCGAGCGAGAGCGGCAGTTAGTTTTGTTAATCTCTGTTCAGTACAAATCGAAAACGATGCCTGAGCTTTCTGTTGCCCAAAGGATTAGTGGCTGATCATTAGCCTATAAAGAAACTTGACCCCACTAGACAAAAAGAACTCATGGAATTGAGACCCGGAATCCAAGAGGGGCCCAAGTCCATTACATCAAACTTTTGGGAAACTGAAAAAAATGTTTGCTGTTGCTACAAAATGCACTGACTAACTACATTTTTTTTCCCGTAAGTACATCTCCATTACATCTTTTCATAACCATGGCAACAAACTTCTACTAATTATTTTGCATGAGAAATAAATTTTCGAAGTGATTAAATATTGGGCCCCTCTTGGATTCCGGAGCCTTTACATACAAGTTTGCAGCCATATTGAGTGGTTTTGAAGGTTAATGTGTGGTATTTACAAACAATTATGTAAATGACAAGTAATCACTTTGATTTACAATACTTTTATTTGTTACACAATACACATTAACATGTTAATCGCCCTCAGAATCGGACAAGTTTTCTGCTGACTGCAGTGATTCTATGTAAGAGACTATGTCCTTTCTTAGATGATTTTTGATTGTGTCTCGAATTTTGACAGCCTTCACTGGACAGGGTTTTGTGTACAAAGGTACATCCGGCTTAGAATTTGGCTTAATTAATCTGAAGTAATCAAACAATATTTGACATTGTTCGTGAAACTGCAACCTCATTCTCATGAGTTTTACTGTAAGTAAAAACTTTGTACTCAGATATTTTGAATTTTTCTCCATTTTTTGTTGCTGTCTTTTTGAAATACTGAAGGAAGTGATTCTTTTAATCACGAAAGTCTTATCTTATGCTTATGCTATCAGCAGATGATTCGTTGTTTGAAGCTGAAGCCATTTAAAAAAAAAACTGATGTAGAACGCTCCTGCTGCCATCAAGGGACAAAATTCCGCAACTGCCTAATGGAGTACAAGAGAGGCCAAGTGCCTGGAGTTGGGTCTCTCTTTGGTTCCGATAGATATTTCACATCACTTTAGCATGGTTAAATGTTGGAGTTGGGCCTCTATTTTTGGTATACAGATTCCCAGTAAAGAAATCAATGCAATCGTGTATCTAACTCGATTTCGATATAAAATGGAGTTGGGCCCCTCTTGGATTCCGGGTCTCAATTCAGATACGTACATTACGACAAATATTGATTTCGTTTTTTCTGCGGATATGCAATTAAATTTGTATGATTAAAACAAAGTCTTTCCAATATTTGCCGGAAGAAACTCAAAGCGACAATTACACAATCCGTTTTTGAACGGTTGCGTTCAATTGACAGAAAAAACAAAAGATGAAACAATTCATTGAAATATGTATGTACTAATGGAAAGTTGAAACTAGACTTTTTCTCAGAGCGTAGAACAGATTTTGACCAAAGAATGTAAGATTTTTGCACAAGCATCTCCTAAATGTTTGATATTTTCAACCTCGTATTTCTGCATAATAAGTTTCTTGCCTACGTTTATCGTGAAAACAAAAGCAAAAAAATCCCCTTGAACTACATAATTATAAGATCACTCTATTTGTATCGAATACAGAGTTAATATTCGAAAAGCTACTTTCTGAAAAACGAGTACATTTGAAGGGTTCTGAGCCATAGTGGGCCAAGCGCCATTTATTAAAAATGGAGAAAACATGGGTAAAAATTAATATAATAATAATTTTATTTGAACGATAATAATAATAATAATAATAATAATAATAATAATAGTACACTTTTGGTTGGCACTCCCGATGAAGAAAAAGCTTGTGGCCGGGAGTGGAGTATTACATTGAATAATTAAAAAGTAATATTATAAGTTTAAGTCTACACTACACAAATTCCACAATTTGGACATCTGGCCGACATCTACGGCTGACCACTAGGATACAGAATACAAAGCAGAGGTTAAATTAAAAATCAAATATGATTGCGGAGAGAATACGGAACAATGATAAATTTAAAAAATAAAGTACAATTTGATTTCGGAGGAACATGAGATGAAAGTACATTGAAGAGTAATGAAATGAAGTAAAAAAAAATATTACGTAATATTATACAAGTGATTGTGTAAAATGGATAATGAATCTCTCAATACCATTAGACACATATTGTTAATGTAATTATTTTATTGTTTAATTTAAATAATTAAATATATGTAAGCAAGAGTAAAGTGATGAATATCAAAATAATAATATAAGAAGTACAAAGAAATTATATCAGGTAAAAGAAGATTCGGTTAACTAGAAAGTACAATGGCCGATGGCCCCTTTAAACAATAATAAAAATTAATTATTACCATAATTTAATGAAACATATGGCAAGTAATATAAAATATGCACATTAAAACTAAATGATATGTCAGTCTTCATTAAACTGTGATATTCACTTAACTTTAACCCTTGCTTTCACCGTTTTTAATAAATGGCACTTGGCCCACTATGGCTCTGAACCCTTCATTTATTACATTAATTATCTTTTACTATATAAATACTGAAACATTTTTTATATTTATGTTCAACGGTATTTATATGTTCCTAAATACAAAATAAATGTATGTAAATAAATTCATCTCGCGACCCCCACTTTGGGAACCACTGACCTACAGTAAGTACTGTTGCATTTTTATCGATTTTACTTTTGTTTATTTGCTACGCTTAGCGCTATTGCACACTTAAAGCGATAATGTAAATACGTTTTGATACTTTCATATGCACTGGCAAGTGGGAAAAGGTTGTGATTCATTTTAAAGGTGATATTTCGCTTTACGACGACGGTCTGGAACCGAACCTGCTGTAGTAATTGTGGACAAAATGAACGTCCTTAGTTCCAGGAAGTATTCGAAGCATTCAACCCTTACCGCCTACTGTAAATATCAGTGAACAAAAGGCGACCCTTCTATATTGTAAAAATCACAGAAAATTGATCTGCCTCCAGATGGCGGAGTGAGATAAGAACGTTACAGTTCGTCTCAAACTGTAGGAAAGTATGCCGGTATTCTGAATTCACAATCAGAACTCATGTAACATACTAGAACACACTTACTGATACTGATATCTGTCAGCCAACTTTACAATTCATAGTTATGGTGGACCTTTACATTTCTGTTTTTCGAACCACCATCCCTTTAAAATAATACCCCCATATCACCCTTTACTTACTTACTGGCTTTTAAGGAACCCGGAGGTTCATTGCCGCCCTCACATAAGCCCGCCATTGGTCCCTATCCTGAGCAAGATTAATCCAGCCTCTATCATCATAGCCCACCTCCCTCAAATCCATTTTAATATTACCTTCCCATCTACGTCTCGGCCTCCCCAAAGGTCTTTTTCCCTCAGGCCTCCCAACTAACACTCTATATGCATTTCTGGATTCGCCCATACGTGCTACATGCCCTGCCCATCTCAAACGTCTGGATTTAATGTTCCTAATTATGCCAGGTGAAGAATACAATGCGTGCAGTTCTGTGTTGCGTAACTTTCTCCATTCTCCTGTAACTTCATCCCTCTTAGCCCCAAATATTTTTCTAAGCACTTTATTCTCAGACATCCTTAACCTATGTTCCTCTCTCAAAGTGAGAGTCCAAGTTTCACAACCATAAAGAACAACCGGTAATATAACTGTTTTATAAATTCTAACTTTCAGATTTTTTGACAACAGACTGGATGATAAAATCTTCTCAACCGAATAATAACAGGCATTTCCCATATTTATTCTGCGTTTAATTTCCTCCCGAGTATCATTTATATTTTTTACTGTTGCTCCCAGGTATTTGAATTTTTCCACCTCTTCAAAGAATAAATTTCCAAGTTTTATATTTCTATTTCGTACAATATTCTCGTCACGAGACATAATCATATACTTTGTCTTTTCGGGATTTACTTCCACACCTATTTCTTTACTTGCTTCCAATAAAATTCCCGTATTTTCCCTAATTGTTTGTGGATTTTCTCCTGACATATTCACATCATCCGCATAGACAAGCAGCTGATGTAACCCGTTCAATTCCAAATCCTCTCTGTTATCCTGGACTTTCCTAATGGCATACTCTAGAGCAAAGTTAAAAAGTAAAGGTGATAGTGCATCTCCTTGCTTTAGCCCACAGTGAATTGAAAACGATTTGACAGAAACTGACCTATACGAACTCTGTTGTACGTTTCACTGAGACACGTTTTAATTAATCGAACTAGTTTCTTGGGAGTACCAAATTCAATAAGGATATCATATAAAACTTCTCTCCTAACCGAGTCATATGCCTTTTTGAAATCTATTCTATCTCTATTTATTTACGTATTTATCGCTTTCTCCTCGCTTCACTCCTAAATCTCCTTTTATTGCCTCTTTTCGTGAATTTATATCTATAATATTCCTACAGTTATAGTACCGTCATTTCCCATAACTATTGTCCACGATACAACTATTCAAATTTTATATTCCATAACGTAGTACCTCGTTTATCTATGTTTTTGCTGTACTGTAATTTGAAGTCAAGTCACTGAAGCTATCTACGAACGGTCTATGTTATTTGTACAATGTTCTTTGAATGATTGTATCGTGGATCATAGTTGTGTTCCAGGACCAGTTGTGGGAAATGACGGTACTCCTGAGAACATACTTTTAAAATATCGTAGGAATATTCTTCGGAAACGCAACTCTTTTCGGCTATTTTAAGTGTACTTAATTATGTAGAAAACTGCATATTTCGGAGAAAAATTAAACACATTTGTTTATAAGAAAACGCTTCCTTTTATTGATTTGTCCTTTTTAAACTGTAATTTAATGAAAAGGGTGACTTCTTTGTCAGCAATAACTGTTGGAAGATAAATCGTCCTGGTAATCCTACTCTTTTCGTGGTCTTCATTGGTCATGAATATTTGCACCATATAAATAGTACATTATGTAACGAGCCTATAATGATAGTAATTAAGAAGCGAGTATGGATGTTTATGAAACGAGCGCAAGCGAGTTTCATAATTTTCATACGAGCTTCTTAATTACCATTATAGGCGAGTTTCATACGACTGTTTATGCTCGATCATATTTCTAACTTGAAATTATTCAGATGTATACATTTTATTTGTATCTGACAAGATCGGAAGTGACCTTGTTCTAGGTCGTGAATTGTGAGATGTGCGCAGACGCGAAAGTATTGATTTTTTCCGAGGAACAATAATGTCATTGACCTTGATGTAATCCGTTAAACTTGGTATAACCTTGATTATTGAATTCGAAATTGAAAAACGAGATGACAAATTGAATTTATTTGAATATTATTTACAATTAACGCTAATTATTATAGTAACAGAATATAACCTTCTGCGACAGTATTGGATTTCCAGCCTCTGTGACTTTTCGCTAATTCTCTTTCGATTGCATATCCGAGAATAATCGATACTTGCGGTTTTATAACGGTACAAAGCTGACTTGTCATTGGCTGAACACCTGTAAACTGAGTTGTCATTGGGTGAAAACACCTGTACTTTAATGAGTTGGTGTACTTTAATGACATGCATTAAAGGACTGCTACCAGGTGTATAATTACTACATTTCGGCATGGTCGAGCATAAACATTTTTAAACGACAGACGAAGCGCACTGAAAAGTAATGGGAATAGAGAACAAGGTAAATTTATTTAGCATGATCTTTATCATAAATTGTAAATGCATATTGTTTCAGCAAACTTAATAAATCTACGTACACATACATGCACATTTCATTATTTGTTTTTGCACACGTGTGAAAAAAAGTTCTCACAAAATAATCACTTGCATAATAAAAGTAGGCTAGTAACTAAATAAAGGCTACGTAATTTGAACTATCGGCGCACTTTTAATGCCTGATTTAACACGTACTACTCTGTTTTTCGTTAAATTTATTAACATTATGCCATTGTAAGACAGGTAAAACTTACGCAGAAAACAAAGAAGACGGTTTGTGACTTGTTTTTAGTGGACAGAACCATATGATTATGGCCTCAAGCGTTTGCAGAGTACGAGATTGTAATGCATGCACAACTAACCTCAGCTCTTGCGTTTGTTTGTGTTTCTATGGCAACCCTATAGAAAATTGTCCCGTCTCAAACATTTACACGTGCTATTACTTTGCTAGCTTTCAGCGAGCGGTCATTTCTCGAAAAAAAAAATTAATATAGCGTGTATATACACAGTGAAGAATAAGTATGGAATATTGCTAATAACTTATTAAATTTTAATTTTACAAAAGAAAGTTTTATATAAAAACTGTAGGATATAAACCATACAATATTATGCCAGTGTTCAAAAAAAGTTATTCAGGCACATTATGACAGTAAACTTAATTTTTTTTAATGGCACCCTATATTGCTATAAAGCAAATGTAAGAATATTATGGAACGAATAAATCTATCTATCTATCTATCTAACAAACAAGTCATCTATGAGCCTTGTTGTCAGCATCTTGGAGCACAATACCACATCACACATTGGACAGTTTTTGGACTCATGTTCGGTACCCGTGGCACGATACGAGAAACTTTAAATCAACTTAAACAATTTAAAATTTCTGATGCAACGATTGATGCCATAGGATCACATGTGTTAAAATCATCCTTAGCTATAATTAGTAATCACTTGTACCCAACAAACATTTATTGTAAATGATTTCCTATGTTTTCGTATCATTTATCTTAATGTTTTCTTTTTCCTTTCAAATTGTCACACAATTGGTTTTAATAATTATTCTTTATGAATTGATTAGTAGGCCGACCTATTCGAAACCTTACTTAGAGCGGCTTTTTTGTAAAAAAATATTATCATTTCTATCTATCTATCTATCTATCTATCTATCTATCTATCTATCTATCTATCTATAATTTACACATTCCGAATCTCCATTAAATTTTACGCATGAATGTATAGAAATGTTACTTATTTTCCCGTTTCATGTCTCTTAAATACTTATTAAACTTGTTTCGTGGACTTCAAATTTGAGGCAAATAAATACTGTATGTAAAATCATGTTGAATAGATCATAAAACTAAACAAAACACTGTGACTAACCAAACTATCATAAATCCTCAAAATGAGAACCATTCACAGTCAAACACCATCCTAGTCTACCATTCACAGTCAAACACCATCCTAGTCTAACATGAAAATAGTCCATTGTCTTCCTCACAGCTGTATGACTGATCTGTTCCATCTCATTTTTATTTATTTAACTAGCTAGCTAGTGAGTATAAATTAAAATTATAAAACAAAAATGTTTCTAGCCACTACCATAAGAGCCATGCTCGTGTACAGTGCGGTCTTAGCCAGTAATATAACAAAATTTACATATCTACAATGGCCTATTTTCTTGATAGACTGGGATACTGTTTGGCTGTGGATGGTTCTCATTTTGAGCAACTGTGATAAAGTTTGGTTAGTCATAATGTTTTGTTTAGTTTCATGGCCTACTCAACATGATTTTACATACTTAACTCAAATTTGAAGTCCACGAAACAAGTTTAATAAATAGTTAAGAGACAAGAAACAGGACAATGGGTAAACTTTCTACGCATTCTTACGTAAAATTTAGAGTAAATTCATAATACGTAAATTTTAATACAGGGTGCCATTTAAAAAATGAAGTTTACTTTCACATCATCTATGCCTGAATAACTGACTTTTTTCTAACATTGGCATAATATTGTATGGTTTAGGCCTATATCCAACAGTTTTTCTATAAAACTTTTTTTTTTGCAAAATTAAAATTGAAGAAGTTATTAGCAATATTCCAGACTTATTCTTCACCCTGTATATCACGAAGTGTATTTGTTATAATAATATTCTATCGAGCGTGTTAGCTCAGACCCTTGCATTTGAGACACGAAACCTGATTGAGGTTTTTCCGTGGTTCCCTCAATCTATTATACTATACAGGGTGGATGGTAACATCTGCACCAAAATGATTTTTTTTTTTATTTTATTGGGTTATTTTACGACGCTGTATCAACATCTAGGTTGCACCAAAATGAAAATGGTAATAGATCACGAGGAGAGATTTTAAAAATCTAAACAAGCTTTTTTTTTTCGAACATTCACTGTTTTAGAGGAAATCGTTATGTTTCTATGAATCATTTGGCAACATCACGGCTACTACAATAACTCTACCAAGCATGGCTTGCACTCCTTACCTTCCCCTCCCCCTCTGCTGTACTCAGTCGGTGTGTTGCAAGATTTATTTTAAAGATTTTCGCAATTAATTTAAATTCATGGCTAAATGGTTTGATATGCAAAAAACGATTCAAGCCATCGCTTTAAAAATTATTTTTACCTATCTGCTTGTATAAAATTCAGCCATTTCTCTCGGGCCATTACCGCAATAAAGAGCTGCAAAATTGGGCAATGAGTATTTCCCCCCCCCCCTGCTTAACGGTACTTCATCGAAGGTAAAGTGTAATAAAAGTTTTGTTATGGCTATTCAACATGTAGAATCACCTTTTAAATTTTGGTGCATCGGTTCTCTTCTACCCTATACATTTCCAGTAATAACGGCAAATGCCCGGTTGATACCCAATTCCCACGAAAAGCATATCCATAACACTTCCACAATAGTATATTTCATTAATCCGCCATCGTAATAGTTTAAACATTGTTCACGAGACGTCTCTCAAGTACAGTTTCTTTAGCCACTGGCGTAGCTCAGACGGTTAAGGCGCTTGCCTCCCGATCAGGAGTTGCGCTCGGGCGCGGGTTCAATTCCCGCTTGGGCTCATTACATATTTCGGTTTTTTCCGAGGTCTTCCCCAACCGTAACGCAAATGTCAGGTAATCTATGGCGTATCGGTCTCATCTCGCCATCACCAATTCCCTCAACACTAAATAACCTCGTAGTTCATACAATGTAGTTAAATAACCAAGTAAAAAAAAAAAAAGGCGAGCATTTAATTGTTTAACTTTGTGTTCGTGAAACTGAATTGAAATTAAATAGGGAATAAACAATAGGACAGCAATAATTATGTACTGAATACTGTAAATTTCTAAGTGCCATACTTGATGAATTCAAGGTTCGCTGGTTCAAATCCAGCGGAAGACTACACATTTTTTAAACTGAGCTGGGAGAAATGTATTGTACGTATACTTACAGCACATTAAAAAAAACATTTCTGACGAGAGGATTTCTGACAAAATTCATCATTTTTTTTTTTCGTCCACATTTAAGTTCGATCCATACGACTGCTGTGCGTGGATGTCCTAACCTCCCACCTACAATCCATCCATCTACAACATAACTTACTTCACGAAACTTTGTATTTACTTCATATATCACCACCTTCCAATCATAATAAACTGTTTAAAATTGCAATAACATATTCTAATCGCCGTTTTAGGAAATAATTTCAACTTCCAACACAACTGATTACCATGTGCTCTACCTGCAAAATTTTACGATTATTTCATGAAGCATCGTTTCTGCTGGCCCTGCTCTACCATATAAAATATGGGCGGATGATACAGAAGCAATTTCCTAATCAATTCACTATTAGGTCACATGATTACAGTAACAGTTATATTAAGGTTTATATTTTGAGGTGATAGTTGTGGAATGTTGGAAGGGCAAAGGATGTTAGAGAGATAAAAAAATTAATTTGTGTAGGCAACAGCCTCCATAAAACTTCTCTCCTCTTACTTTTGATGATATTTTGTAAATAAAAGGTACTTTTAAGGTATAAATATGTACTATTTAACCATCTACACGAGCAATGGGCAAACTAAGGTCCTTACGGAGGTACATAACATAGAATAAGAAATTATTAGATTAGAACTTAGTTGGTAGATCTAGCAATCATGATGCATGTGTTGCAGATGTGATCACTAAAAAAAAAGGTATGTGTTATCAAACAAAGGAAAACTCTGGCATCATTTTATTCACGTTTTGTGTTGTGTAGTTAACAAAGTTTGCACTGTATCCATTTTCTTGTATGCATTAGAATTCATCATTCACCAAGTAAACAGAATGTTATTCAAGACCTTTGCAATTTAAATCAGGGTTAAAATAATATAATATAACACTAATACTCTGTCTGACCTAGACCATATGCTCTTATGCTTACTGGGTATTTTAGTTTTCTGGTGTTGATAATCACGTCCTTAGGACCTTGCTTGCCACCATTGTTTATGTTAGGTTTTCAACATCTTGCTACCAGGAGTTCGAGTTTTACTGGATAGTGATTTTATTGACCGTTAAGTTTATTATACATTCATTGGATGTGTTTCTGTAAGAAATATCTAACATGACAGACTGAGAAAAAAGTTCATAAACATGCAATGAAAAAAAAAAAAAACAGACACAAGGTTTTCATGTGTTGTGTATAAAGGATTGTACAAGCCTTAAAATGCTTACAATACATTCACATTAAAACAAGTTTTGAATTGGAAGATAAGCTTTTTTAATGGGAAAAATAGTAACTATCAGGTATCTTTAAGTGAAATGATATAAATTCATGGGAAACAATGTTGTGGAATAATACAAAAATAGGCCAACATAGTTCAATCTTATTAGAAGATAAGTATTATGTAATGACAACAAAACTGCCTATGTTAGTGCGTTTATTTACACTAAATATGCATTCAATAATGGATGAAAAATAAACTTGTCCAACATATCAGGATATACAATTGGTATTAGCATTAGATCAGGGGTTTCATTCACAATACCAACCAGTGAAATGCAATGTGATTTGGTTATTAGTAGCAGTCTAAAATGTCTTTTTCCCTATGAGAAGAAAAACTTGAACTTTTACATTAAAGGTATTCTACACATTTTCTACACTCACTTAGTAAAACAGTCATTTTGCTTTGACACATCCAGTGCATTAGAGATTACTGTTTAACACAAAACAAAAATGAGTACCTAGATACCTATTCTTATGTGTGTACCAATCCTACAAAACAATTTTTCTTATGCGGACCAATTTCAAAATTGCTCCCAGTTAAGATACAGTGAAGACAGGTTAGTAAGAAGGACAACGCTAGTAACATGGTGATATCGCATGTAGGTATAAGCACTCATTCAAACGTTTATATTCAATGTTCTCTTGTTTAGCTGCATAAAATAGTTCTACTGCTGTCACATCTACGTCCCATTATCACACAATCCTTACCACCATGCAAGAAGATATCTTACATGATATCATATTATATAACATACATGCCTTTCGTGTCAATACATGTAGGGTACAATAAGCACTGCCCTATACAAATCCTGCAAATGCTGGGAGTTATGTTACAACCTATAGAATATGTAATTTTATATATTACAATATATAATTTAATGGTTATTAAAAACTCCATTTTAATCATTTAAGAAACATCTTAAAAATTTTTATTACAATTTTCATTTTCTACGTTATGCATTCGTTTTCCAAAAAGTTGCGTGTAAAAATATACAGTAATTTTAAGTGATATTTTACAGGAAGATATTAGGATGTATACAATGGAGTTTTCAGCAAACCTTAAATTAAAGAGAAAGTTCAATGCTTCTAAAATAAGCCTACCCACCAACACAGCTTACTCCACTTCTGCACTGTTTGTGTCACAAGTTCTCAAAAGAGTGTTTTTATTCTCACTCTCATTGGCTGAACCCGTCTCTCCATCCGAACTATCGCTCGAATCACTTGCAGAGCTGCACGTACTATCACTTTCCGAATCAACCGACGAAGACACCGTGTCTCTGTGTGATGCTCTGTCGCCTTGATCGAAAGATTGACGCAAACACTCGTTTTCAAGACGCAACTGTTCATTTTCCTTTAATAATCTATTCACCTCCTGCTGCACCATCTGTATTTTATGAGAGGTTTCCTCATCCACTTGCATTTCTCCTTTCTCGATATCTGCATCAATATCATTAATCGGTCCTGTGATCGCTACAGTTTGGGGCTTTTGCAACCTTTTTTCTAACATATCAACTTTTTCTTCGAGCTGTAAGTATTCCTGAATGAGTTGAGATTTTGTCATTTGATTCAACCTTTCTGCGTGTAAATCCTCATATGCGTTTGAGAATTCCTTAGTTAAGAATTCTTCCTCATCCTCTGGAGAAGAATAAAAATATTCATCCTCAGAATCGACACTGAGGCTAGAATCGCGGGCACGGGATGGTCTTTGAAAAACTGAAGCATTTGTTCTAAGTCTATCCGAATTTGTTTTCACTGCTTTCAATTGAACGTCTATGTCTTGCAAATCATTATGATCTTCCATCAAAAACTGTGTGGTATTGTAAGGAGCAACGGGCTGCCCATGTGCGAACATTTGCGCTCTAACTGTATTAGCTCGTTTAGTTTCATTGTCATCTCGTTGCCTACGTTCTTGCCACGAAAGTTTGCTATAAGGCTTAAGATTACGACGTTTCGATTTTCCACGGCGCGTTTTCCTTCTTTTCCGATATCTGATAACATCATCACACGGAACGTTATTCCCGCCCTTGTTTTTATTCGTACTCTCCATTTCGCCACCAGATGGCTGTTGAATGTTATATGTTTGTGCACGACATTTTACGTCATCTCGGTCGCCAGTTCCAACGGATTCACAATTATCAATAGGCGTTACACTACCCGACATGTTTATAATTTTAGTTATTATATATGTTTATCCACTTTCTAATTCACTTCACATATCGTAAAAACCTCTTACAAGCATAAAACACGAACACATACGCATTAAACTCTTCACTGCAAATGTCCAATCGCCATTTTCTATTCCTTGTACGAACACGGACAGCACAGCAAAACGCAGCGAACACAGCTAACAGCAACGCCAACTATAGAGTCAACCGTCGTACTTTGCCAGATATCGCTTGTGAAAGACCAATGAAACTATTCACCGCCACCAGAGTGTGCGCAATATCGCGCAATATCCATTCCATGGCCAACCTAGAACCACATTTTATTATGATATTTGTCATCCAAAGACAAATAATTGGAATCGTAGGAAGAACATTTAAATAAACGTCCAAAGTTTTAGAATTACTGTACATCGGATTTATAGCATGTTTTTAATTAAAACTGTAATAAGTAACAATCTTTGTTCACATATGAATTATTTATTACGCGTGAGACATAATTAAGCGGGAAACACGAATTGAATAATATATTATATTCATTTTTCTATATACACTTTTTCACTTAAATACCACTGATTAAATTTCCAACTTCTTTACTGCATTAATATTTAGGATTTACCTAATAATGAAGAACAAGACTTCGAAACTAGTCAGCTAAGGTAAATCCTAAATGTTAACACAGTAAAGAAGTTGGAAACTGAATCAGTAATATTTTATCTAATAATACAACTCTAGAACGTATAATATTATGCAAATGTTCCATACTTCGAAATCAAAAGTAAAAGTGAAATGAAAGTAGCAAGTCAATGACCACTGACTACCAATTTAAAATAATAATTTTCACTTTTCATGTATCAATAATGAAAAGAAAAATATCGGTACTGCATGATTTGCTTTTTATTGTAAGCTATTACAATATAAAAATCTCAATTTCTTGTTAAAATATTACAACAAAATATGTCTTGTAATAAACTGCTACTTTTCATGTCATCTACACACTCACACTTTTTATACTGTGCACTCACAGGCCAAAAAAATAATAGAAATATTTTTGTTAGTTAACAAAACCTGCATAATATGGCTTGAGAAATACAATTTATATCTATTAAAATAAAATGTACTTGACTGCTTTAAGGCTGTACAAAGGACTTAGCTGATTTTGGAACTGAAGTGTTTGCCATTTTTATTTTTTTATACAAATGCAAATACAGTTAAGTCTTGGATTTAGACTACGGAATTAAACATAATTTTAAAGTTTGAAGAATTTTATTACCCTATTAATATAAATAAGTTTGCACATTACTGTATATTACAAAACATCACTTTCGGTTATACATAGAAAAATATACAATGTCTTTTTCTCTTTTTAGTCGGGTTTTTCTAAAAGAAAAAAATTCAAACAGTCTTGTTAGCAAGAGTCTCAACTAGGCTATATTACTTTCATCCACTATCATCTCATTAATATCTTCAGCCATCATTATTCTGAAAACAAAACTGATAAATTAGCGAAGAGTAATCAGAAAAGTAACAGCTGATCTTCGGAAAGGCTGATACAATAAATTAATAAACTCGAACCTGTTGATATAAAATTACTACCAAATAATATACAGCTGTTTTCCAATCTTGTTGTTTAGTCAACTGTCCGAAGACAAGTCTGAACCTCACAAGTGACGCCAAGAAGACACTGCTTATGAGGCAACTCGGCCAGGAGATAATGGGGTAGGGTGGGCCAGTTCCTTTCCCCCTCCATTGCATACATCGCCTATTAGCTACATTAGTCAGACTTCAGATGCATACAAACAATGGTTCTTCCTCCGACACATGTCGTCAAGTGAGATGTACTGTATGTATCAGCCAAAATCTCAATCAGAGGGTATTTCCAGTGTTGTCAACATTTTATTTTCCACTACTCACATATTTATAAATGGCACATAATTTTATTTTAAATGAAAGTATACAAAAAAAGGTTGTAGCTACTTTTGCAACTTTAAGTTTGAGGTTGTCATTTTGTCATAATGATTTTGATGTTTCTGCAATTGGGATTTAACTTCTTTTCCAACTTGAAGCACATCTTTTCTTCTTCGATTTGATGTGGTTTGTAACTGTTCTTGCATACGAAGAAAGAATGAGCTTCGTGCACTTTAGCAATTTAGGACTGTATTCATAGACATTTTTAGCGCGGGCTTTCAGTGGATTATCAGCGGTTTTTGTATTCATAAACCAGTGTTAGCGATAGGATATGATTCGAATTCTATACTAGTAACCAGTGGATAGCTGGGGCTAGCTTAGTACGCTCGTAGCGTGGGCTGTGAAATGTCTATGAATAGCACCCTTAAAGTCTAGCATATTTTTTCCTTGTATGTCAAATCTAAAATCTGTCATAGGAGTTAGACTGTTCACAATATTAGTATATCATTTGTAGGATTAAACTAATGGAATCCTACTCCACACAACATGCATAACTCATTTTTTGAGGGGGGGGGGGAATGAACAAAGTATCCTTCATATGTTTAAAATTGAGATCACCCATCATTGTTAGTGCAAAAGAATGGGGCTGTAGTAGATGTTTTTACAGCTTATGTAGGTACCTCTTGATTACTTATTAACTCAATCTAAAGCAGTGTTTCTCAAACTTTTCTGAAGTGGGGATTACTTTTTTAAGTCAGAACAGTTCCACGGACCACCTACTCTTGTTCCCTTCGAAAGCAAATTTATCATTTATGCAGCATATTTTAATACCAGTATACTTACATTTTAATGTAGAAATAATTAATTAAAAGTAATTTAATTCAATTAATTTTATATCAGTATTAACTAAATAAGTTAATGTTAATAGAAGAAAATTTCTTATATCGTCATATGTAAAAACAGAAATAAAAAAATAAAAAAAAAAATTAATGCAGAAACATGCCCGATTTTCAACAAGTAATGATACAGTTTTGCATGTTCTATTATTGGTGTATGACGTACAGTATGTGACCATTTCAATGTGCAGACTGGGTGTTGGCAAACTATTAAGAAAGTCATAAATACATGAAAAGGTTTGGTACTTTAGTCCTGTTATAAATTCGGTTGGTCCCTAGCTGGGTAACAGGCACGATGCCAGATGTGCATGGAAAAGATGGCGAGAAACACCACGTTCATAGTGCTTTAAATCCCTCTTTTGTTGCCGAGATAGAGTGGGAAGCCTATAGACGGGTAGGGTAAATAAATTTCATAAAATATCGGTACTGGGAAAAAAAGTGAAAAGCGGTTGCCATGTGTCATTTACAAACTCTAAGATTTTTCAGCTATAGTGTGATATGCAATTCGTTTGAATTTTATGTTTTCTTCGTCTTTTTTGAAGGACCAAAAGGGCAGACCAGCGAATAGGGATTATAAAGAATGGACACTTCGCGTCGGTACCTTTGATGTAGCCGGACCGATTTCAATGGCCTTCAAGCCAGCTAGAGCGTCAGATTCTGCTTTCTCCCTAGAGTTGGCGCTGACATCACACCAGCTAGCAGTCGACACAGCGGAAATATAACACATATAATTAATACATCTAGGTACATTATGTACTCAAATAAAATAAATTGGATCCATAAAATAATAAATCCTTCATTAACTGTAATGTCTAGACTCTAGAGCTCCTTTATAATGAGAGTTCAGACGTTGACCCCAACAACAATTAAAATATGTAATGATTTGATAGCGCTGAAAATGGGAAAACAAAACTCTTACGAGAAGTAAAACCATATACCTATATTATATTATATACAAATATTAAACGAATTCAATACTTAATTTTATAATGTATTATATTATTTTATAATATAATTTATGATATCTGAAATATAAAATATTATTATTACAACTAGTTTGTCAACTGAGAAATAAGGAAAAGCTGTTAACTTTAATTTATTTGAAGCAAAGCATTACTGGATTATGCAATAAGGTAGGCGATGTTTGGATCCTGTGCCTTAACTCTATTCTCAATTATTATCTTAGCGTATGCTCGATTACACTAACTCTAGCGCTTGAAAGTGGAACTAGCCGCTGGCGCACAGAGAACAAAACACAGGAAAATTCGCTCAGTGTCCATTCTTTATAATCCCTTCGCTGGGCAGACCTCGAGGACCACAGGTGGTCCGCGGACCATAGTTTGAGAAACACTGATCTAAAGGATTGAAGCTACCTCACCATCACTAGTTGAGTACCTACGAGGGTTTATTAAGTAGCTATTGATAGATATAGAGGGAAAGGTTAGAGGAAATGATCTCCTAGGCTCTAATACCATCAGAGTCGAAAAGAACAAGAGTTAGCCAAGGGAGGCTGGATAGGAAAGAGCAAAAGGAAAGAAAAGGGAGGCTGATACTAGAAAAGAGAGAGGATCAGTCTCGGTCGTAAGTGGGTAGCCCATCCCATTAGTTCATTCTGCATAAGCAAAATGGTAACAGCTGCACCACGAGAAGGTAGGGATTGCACACTAGGTTACTGTTCAGGCTGGTTCCATTAACTCAATATGGGCGATTAATGGGTCTCCTTCCTGTGTTTGACAATAACCCTTTTGCAAAAAAAAAGAAGAGAAATATTATATATCATGTTCATCTCCCTCTAGTCTCGAAACAGAACTACTGGCCATAGAGGCAGCTCTTTTACATGTCTCTACCTTATCCGATATACAGTGAAACCTGTTCAAGACGGAAGTGACATGGTCCTAATTTTTTTTCCGTTGTGGACAGGTTTCCGTATTATTCAGGTGTGACATTAAAATGGAATATTTTGTCATTCATACACATGAAAAACGAAATGGCATGCCGCAAATTGCAAGAAGTACAAAATATTCAATTTAACACTAATCACATTAAATCAGCGTTTTGTCGTTTATTACGTTTGTGAATCATCTTGATTAAAATCTCATTTTCTGTATAAATATTATCGTAACTCACTCATTAGTCATTAAACATTACTAAAGTTTACTAATCTCATTCTATTTAATATCTAACACTATACTCTAATACTGTACTGCATATCACTGCACATTATTAATTAATTGGACTAGGAGCCATCTATTAGAGGCCTTGAATTCTGGTTTATTTAATTTCTTTCCCAGTTCAATAGATCCAGAAATTGGCTTGTTCTTTGAAAGGTCATGAAGAATTCACTCCCACAACAATTCATTTATTTTCACATAAACAGTTGCTTTCTGGTTCCTTTTGTGTCACCAATATCGGCCGCAAGCCACTCACTCATTATGATCTTTATTTTTTAAAGTGTCACACCTGAGTTTTCCACAACTGAACTTCAACATTAATTCTCATAGACTTTGTTTCTAATTTTCCTTTATCTCGATAACTTTTACTTCATCACTTAATGTTAATGCCATATATTATGCTACTTTTTTTACCTGGAAATAACTACACTTGCGCTATATTTAGCTACGGCACTATATGGGTGTGAAGCATTGAAAATCTTTGAAGGGACTCGTCTGCCTAGTCAACAGGGTAATAAAATTTATGGCCGACAGGCGAACATACCCTCGTACCCTCTAAAATTTTGCAAAGAAAACTTGTTTTTTATCTTAGTGACCTACATATTTTGTATATTCCTTGAAATTACACGCTGTTTCAAAATATAGTGTGTCCAAAATATTGTTTCCATTTTGAACAGTAGCAGACAGTTTCCGTTTTATTCAGGAAAAATTACACATAATACATACACATTTCGCCGGGACCAAAAAATTGTTCCGAAATAGAAAGGATTCCGGATTATTCAGGTTCCTATTTGAACAGGTTTCACTGTATTTGTATGCATTTTCAGTGACTTGATGGGAGCTATTCTAAATATCATGAAATATACTCCAACTTCCTATGCACAAATTACAATCTCTATGCAAAAAATATTAAATAAACTAAATCTTCATAAAGAAATAGTATTCCAATGGATATCTAATCATTGCGGCATTCCTGGAAATGCGATTGTAGATAATATTGGTAACAGGCAACATTTTTGGGCCCAAACCTATGCAAATGGCTTCTTTAACCAGAGCATATTATGTAGTTAATTCTCATTTAACAAATTTATGGGTCGAATTATGGCTTTCTTCTGATAAAGGCCAAGTACTTCAAAACATTCAAAAGAAACCTAATGATTTACAAATGTTCCGCAACATTCCCAGACACATACAAACTTTCTTAGCAAGAGCCAGGACAGGCCATATTGTCACTCAGAAGTATCTTCACCGTTTTAATCTTGTTGACTCTAGTAGTTGTTGCTGGTGCAACAATAACGAAGAAGATTTGGAACATATCCTCTTAAACTGCCCTGTCACAAACATCCATAGAACTAATCTAAAATCTGCAATCCCTGTAACCTTGGACAATTCTCTCCAAGACATACTGAATACACCTCATCTTTGGAATGTGGCTGCTGAAATATACAACCAGCATCGTGCTTTTTACCCATCATTTGTAAGAAGAGGAAATTCATAGTGAAACATAGTGGAATACGTGTCGTCAGCAAATAACTGGATACACTTCGAAGATAGATATGTTTAAAATGTTCAATTCGTAACGAAGGTGCAAAGGAATCCAGGAATACACTAGTCTCATTTTTTTATTCTTTGGATATAGCTGCTTTTGCCGATGGCATACTCATTTATTTTCTCTCAGTGTTTAGGCAAAAGCAGTTGCAGCAGATGGCCTTCTACAAGATTAACTTCAACCATTCTTCAGGGCCCATTGAACTACTTAGCAGGGAAGAAAAATAGTCCTATCGACAACATTGGAGAGACAAGAGCATTGGAACCTGCGTTAAGAAGAGTAATATGTTGTTTTCCCATTTCAGGCAAACGAGAAGTGAAGAAGACAGTACAGGCAGCAAGAATAGTATTTCCTTCCTGGAGCCAGGTGTACCATCACTACTAACAATAGTACTAATATTAGTAATAAGAAAGGACCATGAAAAAAGAGAGCAGGAAGCAGCAGCAGTTGTAATGGTGATTGCAATGACCTAATGACGATGCTGCTACAGATGATGATAATATCACAGTCTAGTATATAAAGTCACGGAGCTCAATACATAGTAAATATGCATCCATAGATAGTTGCTACTCTCTCAGGGGACATTGCCTTATCATAGCACAGTCCGTGCAGGCAAGAGGGTTTGCGTGCTTCAATGAAGTTGTGGGCTATGTCGGGTGTAGCATAGCTACTGGCAGGGCTGAGCAAAAAACTGACATCCAAGTATTTCAAATACAAATACAAAATACTTCAAAGAATTGTATTTGAAATACAAATACAAAATACTTTTAAAAAATTAACCAAAATACATTTGTATTTCAAATATTCGATACAATAAATAGGCCTAAAGAAATAAGAATATTACGGTACTGAAAATCTAAAATATTATATTAACATTAAAAGTATTTTTACTTCGAAGTTTTATATAAACACTGTAACTGAACATTCTTCCTTTTCCCAGTCATCAATGAAATTATGCTACATATGAATAAAATTACTGCTCCCTTTCAAAACAACCAGTTCCTCAAATGTTCATAAGGTAAGGATCCCCTTGCTTGTGAATGAATAAATCCTGCAAAACAGAACAGTCTTTCTACAGGCGCAGAGGAACACAAACTTGTATTATATTTATAAAAGCTTGTTTCACTGTTGGTAATTCTCTAGAGTGCACATTGGCATTGAAGAATTGTATGAGCTCATATTCCACAGCAGACAAGTTATTTTCTTTTTGCTTTTCAAAGTCTGTTTTACTTGAGTTGAAAACATAAAAATGGTTTTCATCGTCTGAACTGACCAAAGATGTAGCAGACAACTGCTCAGCTGATTTCACACACATATTCTGTGTCCTCTTCTTATCATTTAGTGAGGCAATGTCAGGTAGCCATCTCATCTTCAATGATGGGTGGAGCAAGCTGCCAAAATAGCTCAATTTTCTTCTGGGGTCAGATCAAACATCACTTTAAATCTTGATGAAATTGAACTTATTAGGATTGGAGTTACTTGGAATAGATGGCATAGATTACTAGGTAACAGAATATGTGATCTGTTTTTAAGAGGAATTAATGTGGACAAAAGTTGGCCGTAATAGCACGTCTTCATCAAAATCAAGATTTACAAAACCCTAATAAGACCCATTATAACATATGGTACAGAAACATGGGTTCTGAATAAAAATACATGCAAACAACTAGCAGTATTTGAGAGGAAAATCTTAAGAAGGATATTCGGAGCAATTGAAACAGTGGATGGATGGAGAGCCAGATATAATAATGAGATATACGAACTGTACAAGGAATCGGATTTGGAGGCGCACATAAGATGTCAAAGACTGAGATGGTTGGGACACGTCACAAGGATGGAAACAACAAGGAAAGTGAAGACTGTCTTCAATAACAACCCAGATGGAACCAGATTAAGAGGAAGACCGAGAACAAGATGGTGGAACTGTGTACGAGTGGATGTGAATAGATTAGGAATAAGGAATTGGAGGGAGTTGGCGATGGATAGAGAAGGATGGAAGAGAGCCATAGAGGAGGTTAAGGCCCACCTGGGCTGTAATACCAAATAAGAAGAAGAATAGCACGTCTTCTCATTTTGCATTAAATTAAGGGGTAAGGCAATGGGTTTCAGAACTGCACAATATTCTTCAAGGTACTGAAACTCAACATCTTTGAAGGTTGGCAATCCCAGTTTTTCACATAATACTGTTTATATCATGTTTGAATTGCAATATTTGGGAGATTGAGTCATAAAGAGAATTCCATGAGTTGGGCAAGGAAACTTTAATGAATATTTCAAGACAATAATTTCTGAGTATCTGAGTCTCCTAGACACATTCCATAATGCTAAACATTTAGCAAGTGTTGGGTGATGGATCCTTGATGCTGTTGGAGATTTCTTTATGGCATTAAGGAAATCAGTTGTGGCAAGAAAACTAAGTGCATGGCTATAGTCGTCCACAAGCATTTATGGTTGCCAAGGTCACACACTTTCCCTTCTTCTTACTGCAAACTTACTCACCCTCCTGCCACCCTAATGGGCTGGGGACGGGTTCTACTGTAAAAATCTGAACTTCCTACACTGCAAAAATAAAGCCCAAATTCAGTATCTTGTCTAAGCTTGTGCTGTGCTCTTCTGTGTTATGTGTATAGCTGAGCGTTGTCTAAACTTGAGATGGGATATTGTTTTATATATGTAGACACTTTTTCAAGCATTCAATAACCTGTGGCCGAGTGATTAGTCTCTCTGCCTTGCACCGTGGCGATCCAGGTTCTATCCCCGTCTGGATGATGAGCAAAGTGGGTGCGAGGGTTTTTTTTTTATTGGAGTTTTTATGTTTACAAATATTTTTAATATCTTTCTAGCAGTGAGTCATCAGCTATTTCTTCCAATAAAACTCAGAGTTATGGCAACAGCTTTTGGTGTTAGTTTAAACATTTTAAGAAATGTTTGTAGTGACGCGATTGAGTCCCTACAAAATGATCCACGCCCACCTTTCCGTTCTCCTAACCGTCTCATGATTCATTTTCCGTTTCATAGTCTCGTCCATCATCTAATTTTCCTCTTGATCGTCCCTTCAATCAGTTGGCCAAAGTTTTTTTACCAACAAAAGAAAATTTTAACGCTAAAAGATAAGCAGGGTGGTACAAATTGCGATATCTTATAGCTAATTGGCCTATTATTAATCTCGTCAATCTTTTTTTTTCTTCCCTTCATTTCACTTACGTTTCTTCAGTAATTTTTTTCTGATCAAATTAATTCAGTTCTGATTGTCCTTTCAGCTATGTCCCTATTAAAATGTTCTCAGCTATCTGTTATTTCACGCCGTCTCGTCAGTTGTTCTACCCTAATAGTTCCGGATTTTATTTTCCTTCCCATTGTCTTAAATCTTTTTTTTTATCATCTCTTGTCACTTTCGCCCCAATCATTTAATCACTCCTGATCGTCTTATCAGTTACTTTCTCCTGATTATCTCGTGTTACTATAACACTATTTCATAAGCCTTCTTTCACAATTGACGAGACGCTCACTAGTAAATTATAAACGACCTATAGGCCTAAAAGGAACTGAGACGATCAAGAATGAATGGACGAGATGAACACAAGGAGACTGACGAGATTATTTTTTGCAGTGTAACTTGCAAAGGGAAAAGTTCGTGAGGAGGGTGGGTAAGCGACCAAAACTATGTACGACCTTGAACACTTCAGAAGTCTGTGTTCCACTATAGCACAACTGAAATGGTTAGGCAAATAAGACAAAAGTTCGTTCTTCAAATCCAAATCCAAAACTTGAAGAAGAAGAAGAATAAAAAAGTATTTTGAGTATTTGAAATACAAAATACATAAATTTTATGTATTTAAATATAAAATACTTTCGAAAATCCTTACAAATTACAAAATACAAATGTATTTCAAATACTGCCCAGCCCTGGCTACTAGTAGGGCCTCTCTTGTTGGACAGGCCACAACTGAGAAGCCAGATGAAGAATGTCCCACAATGCCCTTCCCACCCCACCTCATCCTAACTCCCTTCCATGCTGCTAATCGGCAGCAGGACTAGCAACATTGAGGGATGGTGTCGGAAGAGCCTCTTTTCGGCTAACGTGTGTTTTCACGTAAACACACACGTCAAACACAATATATTTTGTAACGCTATTGACAAGTTGAGCTGCCTGTATACAGGACGACCTGCGAGCTTGAGAGAAGCGAGTATCCCCACCTTGCGCGCGCAAAGAATTATAGCAGTAACTCTCAGCAGGGGATGTTCTTTTGTAGAAACAGGACAACCAGACCAGAACTCATCCCACTTCGTCAAGCAGAGCGTACGTTATAAAACGAAAGCCGTTCTGGGGATGGTGTGCACATTCAACCAGCAGGCATTTAAAATATTTAAATGGTAGTAAATTAAAATTAGTCTTGATCTATATACGTCAACTTCCAATGAGATTACCACGCATTTAAATTGTGATAAATTAAAATTATTATTGTTGGATTATATAAAACAACTTAAAATAAAAAATGAGATTACCGAATTTACAGAGTGTCCAGCACACACCTTGAACACCCACAATATACGCCCCTGATACAGAGAACAGCCGATTCAATTATATTACGACGAACTGGCGAGGACATGGATCAACGACTTTGGGTACTTGGAATATTAGAGGTCTGAATGGAAAAGAAAACGAACTGGTTAAAGAGATGAAGGGTACAAAGGTTAAGTACTTGGCACTAACAGAAACTAAGAAAAAAGGTCAAGGATGTGAATTACTAGACGAGGGGTTTATTCTTCTATACAGTGGAGTCCCTAAAAATAATAGAGCAAAAGCTGGCGAGGGTTGTCTTATTAAACCACGTATATCCCCACATTAATATATGGAGCTGAGACATGGTCTATGACCTCCAAACATAAGAGTCAACTACAAGCCATGGAAATGAGACATTTAAGAAGAATAGAAGGGAAAACTAGAAGAGATAGAATACAGAACCAAACAATAAGGCTAGGTCTGGGAATTGATCCTCTCGCAGAACAAATAAAATTATCACAATTAAGGCGGTTTGGACATCTGGCTAGAATAAACAATGATAGATACCCAAAAATAGCATGGCAAGTTAGAATGGAGGGAAAAAGACCTAAAGGAAGACCGAGGCAGACCTGGGAACAAGGAATCCAAGATACCATGTGGGAGAGAGGGATCGAATGGAAAGAGGCAAGGTCCATTGCTCAGGACTGTGAGAGATGGAAGGCTCTTTGTAAAACCTCTACACCAGGTGGTAGAAGAGATCGACTAAGTAAGCAAGATAGTTGCTAACTACTAGGATCGCTAATATCGTCTCATTACAGACAATGCGAAATAGTACCGGCACAGTCTGTTGTTCCTAGCACCCTCACAACTCAAGCTTCGTGACTGTATATACTAGACTGTGATAATATGGCGATTAATCACATTTTTATTCTGAAAATCTTGACTTATTTTCCAATTGAGTATTCCTTTTGGTTTAATCTTGTTAAAATGTGCATTAATAATTGTAGCAAGTCAAGTTTTTGTCACAATTACAAAAATTTTATTTATTTATTATAGTTATAGATAATTATACTTAATTGTCCTTTTAGATGATGATGATGATGATGATGACAGCGATAATAATAATGGTAATAATAATGATAATAATCATCATATTTATTGCATCCCTCTGATCATATGATATGACATGGGATGTCACATTTACAACATAATTGCAATATTACAACTTACTTACTTATAAATGGCTTTTAAGGAACCCGAAGTTTCATTGCCACCCTCACATAAGCCCGCCATTGGTCCCTATCCTGTGCAAGATTAATCCAGTCTCTATCATCATATCCCACCTCCCTCAAATCCATTTTAATATTATCCTCTCATCTACGTCTCGGTATCCCCAAAGGTCTTTTCCCCTCCGGTCTCCCAACTAACACTCTACTACATGCCCTTTCTGCAATCTTAATGAAGATACGGATCTTCTTCACTACCCAACTTTTACTCAATTTTCCAGTCTTCCTGTTAAATACTGGTGTGTAAGAGAGTGAATGATATCATCAACTGTTCAACATAGATACCAACCAACCATTTATTGCTACAATGATGCTGGGTTGCAATAAAACAGATCTATAAATAATATCTTCCTCCATTAGTTAGTGGACTGTCGGGTTGCAGAAGAGGAATTTAACCAACCACTAGTTATTGGATTGTTAACCAAGTATCTTTGGATTTCACAAGTGACGCAATAGGACAAGAATGAATAAAAAGTGAACATCGGTTGCTAGACTGATGTGAGGTATTGCATTTATTGTTGTCAAAATTTGCAATAATATAGACTAATACGAACCAGAAAGAAATCAGGAACAGAAGTTTCAGTGAGAAAAATAAATATTACTATTTAGATTAACTATATTATTATTATTATTATTATTATTATGTTCACAAAATTGGACAAAATATTTTGTTCTCGAATAGAAGATCTTGCAAAGCAGAAACATATAGGCTATATGAGTAAGTTTGTCTATTTTGAGAAAATAATTTCTAAAACAGTTTTTTTATTTACCTGCAAATGTACAGATATGAGGTATCACTTTTTAGCCATCGATATGTAATATTATTTTAATTTCGTGTATATGGGCCTATTATTATGATGAATAAAAATATATAAACTACTCACCAATACACAAAAAGTGCGTAAGATTGCTGTCTAACGGAGGAATAAATATTATAGGAGGAAAATCAGAGCTCTAAGTTAGTGAATTTTATTTTTATTTTATTGGGTTATTTTACGACGCTGTATCAACATCTAGGTTATTTAGCATCTGAATGATATGAAGGTGATAATGCCGGTGAAATGAGTCCGGGGTCCAGCACCGAAAGTTATCCAGCATTTGCTCGTATTGGGTTGAGGGAAAACCCCGGAAAAAACCTCAACCAGGTAACTTGCCCCGACCGGGATTCAAACCCGGGCCACCTGGTTTCACAGCCACACGCGCTGACCGTTACTCCACAGGTGTGGGCTAAGTTAGTGAATCCTTTAATGGACCAATAACAGTAAAGATGTTTCTTGCAACACATATTTCGAACTTACTGGTCTGTTAGCAGCTAACAAAGGAATAAATGCATTCTTGCAACCCAGCATGAGTCTGCACCAATCACGTTAAATTTATTTGCTGCACTAAACCCTTGTACAGGTCTCATACATTAATCATACTGTAGAATAATTTATAGCATAATGTAACACTTAACACCTCTTCTTCTTAACACAGAACACAACTCTCAAATATATTCGCCACAATGTTTACGTTTAAGATTAATTTAGTAAATTTACTGTTCATATCAACACAAATTTCTGTTTCATTATACATGTCTTCAAACTCAGGTTCATTCATTTAATGTCTTTTATGTAAATAATTTCTTATGTACATCCTGTTATTTTTATCTTTTATTATATTATAAAATGGAACTATGCTACATTTAGAAATTGTTTTCTGATTTCCAAAATTCATTTCATGTGATTATTTTTTTTCCTAAACAAAGCATTTCTATGTTGGCATGTTCTGTCATAGCACATTTTAATTAATTGTTGTTTTGTTTTAAGCTTTTGTTCAAGTTTTACATTATGAACTCCAAAGGTTTTAACAGATTTATTACTACTGATAGTTTTGTTTCCAATCTCATATTTATTGGCATATCGGTTGCTGGTAGTCATTATTCTTTACAAGGACACTCTTTTGTAATTATTTACCATAGCTACGTTTAAGTGACTGTTCTTTTACAGCATATACTTGGTAATGTCAACTGAGCTTTCCACCATGTTCTTTTACCTATAATATAATAGACTATACATCTAATAACACTGAATCTCCTGTCCTTTGCAAATTTATTAAACACAGACAGATTATTAAAATATGTTATGTTTATAGGGAGATGCACTATCACCTTTACTTTTTAACTTCGCGCTTGAATATGCTATTAGGAAAGTTCAGGATAACAGGCAGGGTTTGGAATTGAACGGGTTACATCAGCTTCTTGTCTATGCGGATGACGTGAATATGTTAGGAGAAAATACACAAACGATTAGGGAAAACACGGAAATTTTACTTGAAGCAAGTAGAGCGATCGGTTTGGAAGTAAATCCCGGAAAGACAAAGTATATGATTATGTCTCGTGACCAGAATATTGTACGAAATGGAAATATAAAAATTGGAGATTTATCCTTCGAAGAGGTGGAAAAATTCAAATATCTTGGAGCAACAGTAACAAATATAAATGACACTCGGGAGGAAATCAAACGCAGAATAAATATGGGAAATGCGTGTTATTATTCGGTTGAGAAGCTCTTATCATCCAGTCTGCTGTCCAAAAATCTGAAAGTTAGAATTTATAAAACAGTTATATTACCGGTTGTTCTGTATGGTTGTGAAACTTGGACTCTCACTCTGAGAGAGGAACATAGGTTCAGGGTGTTTGAGAATAAGGTGCTTAGGAAAATATTTGGGGCTAAGCGGGATGAAGTTACAGGAGAATGGAGAAAGTTACACAACACAGAACTGTACGCATTGTATTCTTCACCTGACATAATTAGGAACATTAAATCCAGACGTTTGAGATGGGCAGGGCATGTAGCACGTATGGGCGAATCCAGAAATGCATATAGAGTGTTAGTTGGGAGACCGGAGGGAAAAAGACCTTTAGGGAGGCCGAGACGTAGATGGGAGGATAAAATTAAAATGGATTTGAGGGAGGTGGGATATGATGATAGAGACTGGATTAATCTTGCACAGGATAGGGACCGCTGGCGGGCTTATGTGAGGGCGGCAATGAACCTTCGGGTTCCTTAAAAGCCATTTGTAAGTAAGTAAGTTATGTAAGCTAAATAACAATTATGGAAATTGGAAAACACTGTAACAAATCTAGCACTGTATGTAGATGTATTAATGTTTTTTGGGAAAACATGAAATATAATCAATCTTCGTAATGTATTCAGCTGTTTGCTGACAACATAAAGTCCACTATAGTCTATTCAGTTGTTGTTTTGCACGAGAAATGAGGGGTATTTTGATCGGTGTTCATTATAGATGCCTGTTGCTAGTAGCCAGAGTTGGGGTGTAGTCAATATATACTGCAGGGCTGTGTCTTCTGCAACTGGTACTAATGATTTTAATTTACTTCTTTTGTGGTTTATGGATGGACAGTATAGAAGAATGTGTTCCAGATCTTCATCATGATTATTACACCACAGACAAGTAGGATTATAAAAAATGTGAAATCTGTGTAGGTACAATTGAGTGACAATGTGGCCTGTTCTGGCTCTTGTTAAAAATGTTTGAACATGTCTGGGCAAGTTTTTGTACATTTCCAGGTCATTTGGTTTCTTTTGTACAGACTGTAAAATTTTTCCTTTGTCAGAAGAGAGCCAATTGTTGATCCATAGGTTTGTAAAATGAGACTTTACTGAAGCAAAAGCATTGGATAGAGATATTACTTGAAGAGGTCTTGGTTGCAAATATGTTGTTGCCTGTTTTGCAATATTATCGACTTCCTCGTTTCCAGGTATACCACAATGACTAGGTATACATTGAAATGTTATTTTCTTTTGGAGTTCTCTTAGTTTACTTAGTTGTTTCTGAATTCGAATAATTCTATGTGCATATAGGTTTGGTACATACAGTATTTAATTATATTAAATATAGCCCCCTTGGAGTCAGTAAGTATGCAAACAGATTTTTCAGAAATTTGAGTAACACACTGAAGAGCAGCATCAATAGCTAGCAATTCAGTGTCAAGACTGGAGGACGATGAACATGGTATGAAATAACTTTGGTATTTTTTAATATAATACCCTGCTCCTGATGTCCCATTATTAGGATTTAGAGATCCATCTGTATAAATTTGAAGGTGATCCTTATTATGTACTGCAGAGTAGTTCCATGGAATCTAACTTAAGAATGTATGGAGGATCATTTTTGGAATGATTTCCTGGAATTTGTATGCTATGTTCTGGAATCACCCATTTCCATGGAGGAATTTCGTTCACAACTGGAGTTTTAGCAATGAGTGTGTCTGTGATATAGATTGGTATTTCTTCTTTTTTTATTTTATAGAAAGTACATAGGATATCACTTAACAGTTTGAAGAACATCTGAGATCTGAATGAGGCTTGCAATTTTAAACATGAAATATAAAAACCTGCAACAAAGTCAATGTAAAATATGGACATTTTTACATGTGTGAGAAATGCCCATTAAATTTCATCTTCTTCCTTCATTAATTTTCCTCTTCATTAAATGAAGCTATCAGAAAATGATTTCACTAATATTAAGATTCCCCACTAAGAAAAGAATAAGATATTTCATTTGGAGAGTGCATAGAAAAATAGGAGAGGGCTTGTATGATATGAGCTTTCTCCGAAAGAAAGTGAGAGTGTGACGGATTTTTTGTATTTCCTGACACTGAAGATTCTGCAGAAGTAGAAGAAGGATGGATAAGTTCGAAAGGTGGTGCAACAAACTTTGCAACATGAGAATATATAATTTTTAATAATGAAAACTATGATATTAAATAAGTTAAATTAAGAAATTTTAACATCAACATTTGTCAATTATTATCTTCTTACAGTAAATTATATTTTGTCATAAATATTTAAACATTCTTTAAAAAATCGTCTAAAACTTCAATTAGTGATCTCAATCATTCAGTTGTATGCATCCGATTTTCATCATCATCATTGTTGTTATTATTATTGACTATCTCAGATTAGGCCATCTGCCTTGTTGCGGTTATCTCCATCACTTTCTTGGTCGTCTAAGGTCTTTGTTTCCACAAGACTTGAAGTTAAATAGCCTCTGAGGTCCGATTTTAAATGATAAAATAATGTGTGATCGAATTCAACCTGTCTATTGAGGTGATTACTTACTTACAAATAGCTTTTAGAGAACAGGAGGTTCATTGCTGCCCTCACATAAGCCCATCAGTCCCTATCCTGAGCAAGATTAATCCAGTCTCTACCATCATATCCCACCTACCTCAGATCCATTTTAATATTATCCTCCCATCTATGTCTTGGCCTCCCCAAAGGTATTTTTCCCCTCTGGCCTACCTGCTAACACACTATATGCATTTCTGGATTCTCCTATTCGTGCTACATGCCCTGCCCATCTCAAACGTCTGGATTTAATGTTCCTAATTATGCCAGGTGAAGAATACAATGCGTGCAGTTCTGCATTATATAACTTTCTCCATTCTCCTGTAACTTCATCCCTCTTAGTCCCAAATATTTCCCTAAGAACCTCAGCCTCTGTTCCTCTCTCAAAGTGAGAGAGTTCAAGGTCTATTGAGGTGATACCATCAACAATAAAAGTTGATAAAAATGAAGTTAGAAATAATGGAGGATATTTGCATTTGGTGCATGGGATGTTGAAAAACAGAAGACTATAAAATTAAACCTTATATGCTTAACACTTGGAAAACTAAAAATTTTGATCAGAGTCACCTCATGTTATAGTACATATCATTACTAGAAATAGTGTAACAGTGTTCTCCCTCATGATGTACTGATTTGCAAGCCAGCATATATCGCTACATCATAATGCATTTGGACTGGTGTGCCATGAACCTCTTGGCATAGTGGGCTGGGATTGGTGGAAGGTTAATATTTTCAGTTTGCTGCAATTAAGTTCATCCATTGTAAAAAAACTCAATTCTTCAGAACTTTGAATGCAGGTTCTTATGAGAAGAAATAATTCTACCATAAGATGAATAAAATATATGCAAAAAAAAAATATATCACCAGAAGAATACAAACTATACCAGAAACAAAAATAATGGAGAAACAAAATGGATTCAGGAAAGGCTCATCATGTATAGCTGGAGTATTTACAGTGCAACAATAGAAAAGTGACAAGAAAGAAACTTAGATACTCTACTATTTTTAGACATTGAAAAGGCCTTCCATAGGGTGATCAGAGGAAAATTATGGATGATTTTAGAACAAAGACAGCCCAAACAGTTAATAGAAGTTCTGAAAAGTCTATATTGTGATACTTTTATCAACATCTATAATGCTCTAGTAGAATCAAAAATATTATATAATATTGAGATCTGGGGTAGTAGGTTAACCTGCAGAAACATCGATGAAGTAAGAGCCAAAATGTGTAAAAAATTTCTAGGAATACCGGAGAATGCTTCTAACCTGGCAGCGTTACTAGAGATGGGAACTGATTCGAGTCTGGGAATTATTCTAGAAAGAAAAATCAAATATTTAGGTAATATTTTGTGTAGGAATGATTCGGTAGTTATGAAAACATGTATCTTTTGTATGAAAGCCGCTAATTGGAAATCGAATTGGCTGAAAAGAGCTGGAAAGTGAAATAAACAGATTAGGTCTAAATTGGCTATGGAGAGAACTAGAGTCTATAAACACGGAAACTATTGGAAGAATAGTAAAAGAGAGGGCAAACGAAATTTCAAGACGATATTTTTAGTAATATGAAAGACCTAGGATCACTAAAATACTATAGGGAGGTGAAGCAATTTTGGGAACAGGAAGACTATGTTAGACTAAATTCAAGGGAAGAGAGAACGGGAATGGCATGGTGGAGATTAGGTATCTGGAGACTCGAGAATAGGCGAGGGAACGTAGAGAAGGATAAATGTCCTTTGTGTGGACTAGCGGAAGACGCAATGCATATTGCGTTAAAGTGTCAGGCAACGAATGATTTGAGAAACAGTTGGGTGGATAAAAAATTTCTACAAATAAACGCTATAGTAGCTTATAAAAAAAATGAATGGTCACCTAAATGCCAGCAATCTGCATAAATTAGGAAAATTTCTGTTTAGAGTTAAAATTAGATGGGAAGAGAAAGTCAAAGCTCTAACGGAGATGGAATTATAAATGTTGAGTTACATGATAAGAATCAACGAAGAGTAGCCAATGAAGTAATAGAATAATTCTTAAGAGAGTAGGAGTTTTAAATAAAAGAGGTATAGTTATTGGTTGATTATTATTATTACTTTTATCATTATTATTATTTTTATTAGCAGTATTATTATTGTAAACTTATAAGTTCAAATATATTAATTTTTTCTTATATTTGTATAGAGAGTGATGGCGGATTAAGAGCTGGAATACATCTAATCCACCATGACGTGAACAATGATTGATGAAATAAATAAATATTGTGATACAGTCATCTATATTAATACACCAACACTGAGAACAAGGAATTTTAGAATAATCGTTTAACATTATTTTACTTAGACCCTCTCTTATCTGAGTGGAAGAATTCTATCAGTGACGAAGGAATAATTATTGGACCGGATATAAAAAAAATAAATCGAAAAGTCCCTCTGCAGCTCTATTAGTTCTAGTAACCCTAGATTATAACCCTGTAGAAAGTTGGCACCCCCACATTTATTCCGGTTTGACAACCTCACACCCCCAGTCGATCATATGCTTAACAACCATGCTGCCACTTGAATTTTCTGTTTAGTGGATTCTCAGCTACACAAGCACACTGCAGAGAGACTTCTCGATTGTACTGTATATACGTAATATACCACTGAATTTTACTGGAAGCAAGTAAAGAGATAGGTTTGGAAGTAAATCCCGAAAAGACAAAGTATATGATTATGTCTCGTGACGAGAATATTGTACGAAATGGAAATATGAAAATTGGAAATTTATCTTTTGAGGAGGTGGAGAAGTTCAAATATCTTGGAGCAACAGTAACAAATATAAATGATACTCGGGAGGAAATTAAACACAGAATAAATATGGGAAATGCGTGTTATTATTCGGTTGAGAAGCTTTTATCATCTTTTTTTTTTTTTTAAATCCAATGCCACCAGGTTGTCTTTTCGACATTTCTGGTCTCTCCTGGCCATGGCTTAGTTGTAACCCACTTCTGAGGTTGGGGCGCCTGGAAGGTGGAGTTACATTACCCCGATGATATGATAGGATGATTATGATAACGTGGTGCCAGGAGGTCTTAAATCTAAACTTAACCTAAATTCCAGACCATGGACGAACACAGGAATAATCCCCTTTAAGGAAAAATTCCTGTGCTCTAACCGGGAATCGAACCTGGGACCTCATGAACTATAGCCAGAAGCTCTGACCACTAGACCATGAGGCTGGTCGCTTTTATCATCCAGTCTGCTGTCAAAAAATCTGAAAGTTAGAATTTATAAAACAGTTATATTACCGGTTGTTCTTTATGGTTGTGAAACTTGGACTCTCACTTTGAGAGAGGAACATAGGTTAAGGGTGTATGAGAATAAGGTGCTTAGGAAAATATTTGGGGCTAAGAGGGATGAAGTTACAGGAGAATGGAGAACAGAGAACTACACGCATTGTATTCTTCACCTGACATAAGTAGGAACATTAAATCGAGACGTTTGAGATGGGCAGGGAATGTAGCACGTATGGGCGAATCCAGAAATGCATATAGAGTGTTAGTTGGTTTTAATATATCTGTTAAAAATACCAAAGTAATAGCTTTCGGGGGCAGATACCCAGATAGATCAAAAACACAAATAGGAAATTCAATCACATTGGAATCTGATGTCATCTACCTAGAAAAAAAAAAAAAAATATATATATATATATATATATATAGAGAACAAAACAGCAAAATTACAAGCAGTGTGTGGAACCATACAAAGCACCCTTGCAAAAAGACAAGGAAACAATTAAAACTGCATAAGATACTTGGTTTACCTGTATGTATAGATAGTAGCAACAAAACTTGGGTAATTAAATCAAAAGATAAGAATAGATTGGAAACAACTGAAATGAAATTCATACACTATGCGAAAGGATGCACATGAAGAACCACATAAGAAGTGTTGATGTTAGAGAAGAATTAGAAGTCGAAGACATAATATCACATGTAACAAGATACCCAAGTACCTGGTGTAAACATGTACCAGTACTTACTGGCTTTTAAGGAACCCGGAGGTTCATTGCCGCCCTCACATAAGTCCGCCATTGGTCCCTATCCTGAGCAAGATTAATCCATTCTCTATCATCATATCCCACTTCCCTCAAATCCATTTTAATATTATCTTCCCATCTACGTCTCGGCCTCCCCAAAGGTCTTTTTCCCTCTGGCCTCCCAACTAACACTCTATATGCATTTCTGGATTCGCCCATATGTGCTACATGTCCTGCCCATCTCAAACGTCTGGATTTAATGTTCCTAATTATGTCAGATGAAGAATACAATGCGTGCAGTTCTGTGTTGTGTAACTTTCTCCATTCTCCTGTAACTTCATCTCTCTTAGCCCCAAATATTTTCCTAAGAACCTTATTCTCAAACACCCTTAACCTATGTTCCTCTCTCAAAGTGAGAGTCCAAGTTTCACAACCATAAAGCACAACCGGTAATATAACTGTTTTATAAATTCTAACTTTCAGATTTTTTGACAGCAGACTGGATGATAAAAGCTTCTCAACTGAACAATAACAGGCATTTCCATATTTATTCTGTGTTTAATTTCCTCCCGAGTATCATTTATATTTGTTACTGTTGCTCCAAGATATTTGAACTTCTCCACCTCTTCAAAAGATAAATTTCCAATTTTTATATTTCCATTTCCTACAATATTCTCATCACGAGACATAATCATATACTTTGTCTTTTCGGGATTTACTTCCAAACCTATCTCTTTACTTGCTTCCAGTAAAATTCCCGTGTTTTCCCTAATCGTTTGTGGATTTTCTCCTAACATATTCATGTCATCCGCATAGACAAGAAGCTGATGTAACCTGTTCAATTCCAAACCCTGTTATCCTGGACTTTTCTAATGGCATGCTCTAGAGCAAAGTTAAAAAGTAAAGGTGATAGTGCATCTCCTTGCTTTAGCCCACAGTGAATTGGAAATGCATCTGACAGAAACTGACCTATACGGACTCCGCTGTACATTTCACTGAGACACATTTTAATTACTCGAACTAGTTTCTTGGGAATACCAAATTGAATAAGAATATCATATAAAACTTCTCTTAACCGAGTCATATGCCTTTTTGAAATCTATGAATAACTGATGCACTGTACCCTTATACTTCCATTTTTTCTCCATTATCTGTCGAATACAAAGTATCTGGTCAATAGTTGATCTATTACGCCAGTACTAAGAATGAAAAATGAAAGATTAGCCAAGCAAGCCAAAGGGAAAACGAGAGATTGGATAAGCCCGGACGAAATGGACTGCTGCTTTGGGTGTAAAGTCTAATATATGCTGTTGATGATGAAGATGAACAAAGTGGTCGTCATGATTTCTGTTTCATTATGGTCTAGCACAAATTATACACAGGATATACACAAAAGATTGTCACTGTTCGAAAGTTTAATTTCTTGTAGCTCAAGTGTATTAGAAAAAAATCATATACTGAATAAAACAGAAACTCTATGAGTTTATACAGCACAAGTGTTCATTATGCACAACCCTCATCACATGGTAAAGCTAACTGGAGTCTAGCTGTGCATTTCGAACTGGCAGATCAAGGTCACGTACAAAACCATGCAAGAGTCACTGAACTGAAAACAGTTTTCAGTTCAGTGACTGAAGCACTGGTAATTCCGGCTGTCCCAACTAACTTTAGTTGAGAAGAATGGTCCAGGATTGGAGTAAGCACATGTGGCAAATGTGGTCCATTGCTTGACCCTGAACTGCCAGTTTGAAATGCACAGATAACAGTTAATTCTTGTCACACTCTCTCTGGTCAGAATCTCTGGTGTAATGTACTCAACAGCTGCAACAATTCTGCGTCTCAACTCAGGCAGGTGGATAGGTAATGGTGTCACATCTGACCCTTTGATTATTCCCACAGGAAGAAATCACATACTATGAGAATAGAGGACCATCCATACCACCAGAGAAATATCATGTCTTCTATATCATCACATCCAATCCGCTGTTAAACCATTCTTGTATGCAGTGAAGAAAACGACAGGGAGTCCCTTGTTGCCAAATATGAAGTCTTGCCATTCATCCTGTAGCTGAAAAAAAGTCAAATTTTTTTTAAATATCAAGCTAACCATGACTGTCTCAGTTTCTCCCACGTAAAGAATGTCCCAAATACTCACCATATGGACATTGTATACATAACAATCTTTGGGAAATATCTTTCATGCTGCACTGTAAATTCTCCATTCTTCGGATAAAGATATTGTGCCTGTTCACCTTGCCACTGAGGTGAAACATTGATTCATTGCTGAATATTAGATAAAATATAATTAAAGGCATCGTCTATCATTGAACATGTTCGATAAATACAATAGAACCCTTTTTTCTGGGGAATTCCTTTATTTTTTTTTCTTAAAAGGAGGTTTACATAAACTGGGAAGGAAGGGCTAAAAGAAGTAGTACTGACGTGTGTTATATATCAAACTTTATTATAACCACTTAATTTACACCTACAATATTATTATTTACAATAAATTTCATTACAATATTTTCTAACACTTCAAATGGTATGACATGAATATTTTTCTGTTTGGTTACAGCCAACCACAATGAAACCTGGCACTGAAGATTTCTTCTTCATTATTCCCCATAATGTAGTTGGCAAATCATGCTTTTTGCCATGTGCGATAGTGTTATTTGAGGATTAGCCTCTACATCTCGTTATTTTCGCTTTCCATCTGACAGTTAATTTCTTCTGTTTAGTCACCATTATAACAATGCATAAAAAGGATTTATTATAATGAAACCCCCCTATCATGCGTCAATCACTTTTGCTACCTCGGCATCACCCTGCAGCCGCAAGGAACAACGTTCACAAAGCACGTGAAGGAGAAATCTAGAAGTCCCATAGTGGCCATGAGTGACATACGGAGCCTGAATAAACTGTCCCTGAACACAGCACTCACTCTCTTCAAAATGAAAATACTGTCAATATTGTCCTATGGAATAGAACTCACATGGCCACACCTCACAGAAGGGAACATAGCAGAACTGGAGAAAGTCAAAGCGGTCTATCTAAAATGCTTACTATGCCTGTCGCCATCAACCCCATCGAGGCTGGTTTATGAATTAACCAGGGAGCCCTTCCTGATCGAAGAATTAAGAATTCAATACCTATTACCAGCTACCAGAGCGAGCACAGCCTTTCTACAGAAGTGCAAAGAGAAGAAAGAAGACATCTGGCCTGAATTTTACAGCACCGAAGCGATGACATCTGATCTCTGGACTCATGGAAACTACGAGCTGAGACATCTAGTGACAAGAATGGCTGTACATGGTTTTCATCACAAAGTCTGCAGCAGTGCACACTACCACTCACCAGATGGAAGCTGCGTGTGTCTATTGTGCAAGAAATCCTGTGAAAGATACTATATCCTATGGTGCACTGAAAGAACGAAATCTTTGATTTCATACAGTGAAGACAGTGCCCGTAGGGAAAAGCCCTAAAACTCTTTCTCTTCTTTATTATAACAATGCATAAACTAACAAAAAAAAAACATGGTCTGTGGAGAAACTTGCGAGCTTATACTGCGTTGTCTTGGTGCTAGTAGCTGACGTTTCGACCACTGTGTTGTGGTCATCCTCAGAGCAGTGAGTGGATAAGGAAATAGTGTGTGTGTGTGTGTGTGTGTATATGTAGGAGTCTCAATGGGAGAGGACTTCCAATGATAGGTAGTAGGTTCTATTTCCTTATCCACTGCTCTCAGGATGACCACAACACAGCGGTCGAAACGTCAGCTACTAGCACCAAGACAACACGGTATAAGCCCAGAAGTTTCTCCACAGACCATGTACACCGAACACAGAAGCCTACGCCAACACTAAAAAAAAAAAACTTGGAAACAGGATCTACACAACTCACAAGAACAAAGCAACCAAAGCAACGACTCTGAAAGCAATGCAAAGCAAGAAATAAAGAATAATGCTGCCACATATCGCCATATTAAGATCGATTGAAATGCACAATTAAATATCCTGGTACTATTGAGTGTTGAAAATCTATTCAATATTTCGGGCTTCATTATTATAAAATCCACTTTAAAAGAATTTCTTAAACGCAGGATTTTCTTAAACTGGTTTCCTTAAAAGTTGGAATTAATTATATTATTCTTATGGGGCCGTATTTACTCGCGTAATTACCCCCCCCCCACCCTTTTTTTTTCTCTAAAATTCGTAACTGATAATTTGGGGGGGGGGGGATTATGCGGTAACTGCAAAAATATCGGGAGTAAAGTGGTGATATATAACAGCAGAAAACTTAATTACGAAATCGCCAGTGTTGTTCACCTTCTCAAACTAAGTCCACATCGCCGCATGAAACAAACAGTCCACCCTCTGCTAGCCTTAAACTCAACACCTGAAATGCCACTTTTTTTTTTTTTTTTTTTTCATCTGTATCATTTCGTGTGTTACAGCGAAGCCATTGTTTCTTAGTTTAGTAACATATTAAAATACTTCTTTATCAACTTCTGGGCATTTCCTGCATTTTGAACAGCAATATGGACAAATGGATTTCGTGCTTTTCAGTACTGAATGAGTGTGGGTTCTATAACGAATTCCCTTCTCACATGCTTCACTGTTTTTTTTTCTGCAAAGTTAACTCTCAATTTAAAGCTTGCCATGTAAGTATTTCTATCCATTTTCACTGCACCAATACCTAACAACATGCGTGAAAAGATAGAACTGGCAAATGATGGATGCTACCTGCTACTTGTTTCTTCAGCTCTTGAATTGAGTATTGCGACAATCAGTCAATGGAAGAGGGTGAATTTTGACCTTGGATTTTCCAAGCGTATTTGTGTGATCCTTTCAATCCTCACTGATTGTCAAAGGGTATTCAAAGTTGTGATTTAAGATGAGATTATGCTAGAAAAATAAAATTCTGAAAATATACCTTAAAAATGTAAGGGGGGAAAATACGCAAGGGAGACAATTACACGAGCAAATATGGTAATTTGGGTGGGACTTAACAGATTATTCCTTAAAGACGGAATTTTACTGTATTTTGTTACATTCTGGGTCATACTTTATAACATTTTCAAAATTTATTTCTTTTTTATTTTTATTTTATACATAACAATCTTCTCTAATATTCTGTAAAGGATAGGTACATGTATATGAATTGTTACATTAAAAATTGGTGAATTTGCAGGTGGCACCAGCCTTAGCTTGTGATAATACAATGGTATTCAACCATTACCATTAACTCCTCTCACAGCTGTAGTACCAGCAGAGATCTTGACTGAAGCTGGTGTTCTAGATGGAGTGTTCAATATTGTAGAGATATTTATTATTTGTGTATTTTTCTAAAGAGACATCCAACAATTAATACATTAAGACATAACGAGGAAATATTTTCCTCTATTAACATTTTCAATCAGTTGAACAGGTAATAAGTTTCAAGTACTGGTACCTCTGTTTTGACGTTTCTATCTCCCTGAAACAATAGTAATTTCATTCAATTCAATTTATTAAGCCATAAGACATACAGTAATAGGCTTCGTCACAGATACATTGAAAAACATATACCAGTAATACATCTGAAACAGAAAAATTTAATTTAAACATGAAAACACGATATATTTTGAAACTATAAAAATTAATGAAAACACAATGTCTTAATTTTAAATCGAATTAACTGTATTTATTAGAAAACAATTTCATATAATTTTTTGCTAAAAAACTCATCAACAGAGTAAAAAGGATTATTTAATAACCACTTATAAAATCTAGTTTTAAAGCTATTGATTGGTAACTTATAATATTGACTGGGAAGCTTATTATATAATTTCATCCCCATGACAGAAAAGTCTGTGTTGCTCTATAGTATGAAATATTAATTTATTTCTAATTTCATGATCATGTATATTGGCCACTAATGAGTAATTGTCAATATTATGTCGAATATAAAGTACTAGATCATATAGGCCTATATACAAATTTATGACTTGTGATTGTATGAAAAGTGGTCGACAATTATCATCATCCTTCACGAATTAGGCCTTTGAGGACCTGCTTCGGCCGCATCCAACAGTCATTAAGAGGTCTGTGTCCTATTGGTGTGTAAGAAATCATGACCTTCGGAGAGTCTAGGGGCGCGCTTCCGTACAGGGGTAGCGGCATTTTTCTAAGGTAGAGCCCAGTTTAGGTATGTATTAATCGAAAAAAAAAGAGAAACTCCAGAACACGGACTGCACCATTTCCCTTACTTCAAAATTCCAACCTTGTGCACACAAAATTAATTATTGGCACTGAAAAGTGCCTTTTCGTAAATATAATGATGCGCATTCGACAAACGCAGACAAATCTGCTCTTTTTAGTATTTTAATACATAATTTGGTAGGTGCAGTCCGTGTTCTAAAATTTTCCCGAAAAAAATGTCATATAAACATGCGTCCTATTCTCAATATTTTCTAATCCTTAATTTTCGATTAATACACACACACCTAAACTGGGCTCTAACCTAAGAAAAATGCCGCTGCTCCTGTACGGAAGCGCGCCCGAATATATTCCTCTTCGTAAATTATTTTCTGAATTAGTAATGATTACATGGTCCACAAAAACTAGAGTAGGCCTATTTAATTTTGTCGAATTTTTAAGACAATTATTATTAGCTGCCTATACTTAATGTGTATTCTACTTTGTTAAGAAATTTAACTTTACAAATACAGCTGTTTTTATTTTGAAACGCAATGCGTCCTGTGCAGCAACAACGAAGAAATGGATGAGGAACATCTGCAAGGCTGCACTGCAGTGTCGTCAGAAGGCAATATCCCAATATTGTCAGCAAATACTAGAAGGTTCAATTAACTTACTAACTGCTTTATCAGTGATCTGTGTGCTTCACTTGATTGCCAAATGCAGTGCATTATATAGACTTCAACCACCAACTAACAGCTTTGAAACGACAGACGCCATTGATTTGAAAATGTATGACGTTTAGCAGTCATACCAACTAGTGCACTGACACTAGTTTGACGAAACAATGCCAACTTTATGGAATAAAATTTATGTTGTGTCATCCTTGCAAGAAAGCAAGGCAGACTTATCAAATGTAGATATTTTAAAATACTGTTAGATATCGGTTGACACAGTGGCATATGCAGAATTTTGTCAAGAGGGGGTCATTATTAAAATTGTTTACAATTTACATAATAGGTATAACTCGTTGCACGAATGATTGCCGATTCGAGAGAGGCATTGGCGCTGCGTTATACGATATGATCCAGTGTTTATGCATAGTTCGCCTACTGGCCACCGGCAATATTTTAAATTTTGTGTATTATTATTATTATTATTATTATTATTATTATTATTATTATTATTATTATTATTATTATTATTATGTTACGGTACAGTTACTAATATTATACTATGTTCTAATAGGACATTCATGAATGTTCTTATATAATCTTTGAAGCGTAATTTTTTCACCGCCATCCAATTTTTAACAAATTTTAACTTGTGTTTAATTTTCTATAATGGTTATCTGTATCGATACCAGTATTTTATATGGGGGATAAGCTCTTTAATATATTATTATAATTTTTATTATTTTTAATTAGTATTGGTTTTATAATAACTATCGGTTTAAGTTTGTTAAAATTTTATTTATTAGTATTTATTTCTTTTATTGGAATTTTTTTTATTAAATTATTATTTATTTGGTTCAACACAATGCGGAAATACTGCAAGATTATAGCAGACTGTTATTCAGTGTAGTCTTGGGGTTTCATTCAGGAGTTAGGGCCTATTATCATACACATATTTCTGGTTACCAGTATCAGTATTTTATGCAGTCAACACAATGTGAAAAATACTGCAAGATTATAGCACACTGTTATTCAGTGTAGTCTTGGGGTTTCATTCAAGAGTTAGGGCCAGTGCTGTCATGGAGACCATATGGGGCCATACATCATATGGGAACCTACAATTTTTTTAATTAATCGTATGAGGAAAAGAAAATGTTGTCTGTATGGAGCCATACGGCATATGGGTGCCTAAATTTTACACGTGGAGATCTGTATAGATCTTAGATCATCTCTTGCTGTTCCTAATGTATTTTGTTTGATGTTCATCAAAAAAATTGTCCATCTCTGCAGCACTGGAATCCAGAATTATATAAAATAATGGCTGAAAAACAAGAAATGTTGCAAATACACACTCCCAGATTCATCGAGACAAGTGTGCATCTATGGTGGGGCTACATCTGTCATCGATTTGCAAAAGGGGACACGTCCAAAATAACAAAGTGTTGGAAAATCACAAAAAAACCATAACAGACTTGAAAAATTAAAATGTTAATGAATTTCTAAATCTATGTATCCATAATGATCTAATTAGAAACAATATATGAACATTATAATTTGTTAACTTAGTTATAGTTTTTGTGATTTTGTACATGTCCCCTTTTGCAAATCGATGACAGACATGGTGTATTTTTTTTAATCGAGCTTGTTATAATGTAAAGCAAAATAATTTCTTTACTTCTTCTTTAATATTAAAAAAAAATCATTAAATGACAGTCGGAGAGCTAGAGAGAGGAGAGTAAAATATATTTCAAGGGAGAAAACAAGGGGTGTGGTATGTCCAAGAGAAAAATTATCATGACAGCACTGACTATCATATGGTTCATTTTTGGATACCAGTACCAGTATTTTATACAGTCAATGCAATGTGAAAAATATTGCAAGATTGTAGCAGACTGTTATTCATTGTATTTTCGGAGTATCATTCAGGAGTTGGGGCCAACCATCATAACTTTATTTCTGGTTACCAGTACTGGTATTTTATATGTTCAACACAATGTGGAAAATAGTGAAAGATTACAGGAGATTGTTATTCATTTTATTCTCGGAGTTTCATTCAGGAGTTGGGGCCAACCATCTTAACTTTATTTCTGGTTACCAGTACTAGTATTTTATACGTTCAACACAATGTGGAAAATACTGAAAGATTACAGGAGATTGTTATCAGCCCTTTGTTAGGTGCATTCTATTTTGTGATATGGTTAGGCACGGGGGGGGGGGAGGTACAGCTGTATCCCACTGCTTAAATTCAAATTATTAAGTTCTCTTGAAGCTCGAGTGACATTGTTATAAAAATTTTTAGTTTATCTGCGTATTTTACATTGCAACTGGTACATAAAATTAGTTTAATTGTTACGATATACATTATAATGTTCGATAATATTGTTTAATCTTAGTATGTGAATAAACTCAGACTGACATTAACACTGAAATATTATTATTTGAAACTCTGTAGACATCATCATTATCATCATCATCTTCTTCTTCATTACCTTGGTTCAGTTTAGGTCTTGTAAGGCCTGTTCCATCGTAGCTCTTGGGGGTATTCCTCATCTTGTCACTTTTGTCATGGTCGGCCCAATTCTCTTTCACCTGTAGGTTTGTATTCTAGATCTAATTTTGGGATGCAGTTTATTTTCATTCTTTTATTTTCTGTGACAAAATTTTATATAATTTTATTATCTATTATCTATTTTTAATGTCTACTGGATGTCTGTATATCTGAAAATGTTCACTGTGATTTCAAACACTTCCCTTACAGGGCAAATTTGACTGTTTCTCTTTTGAAATTTCTATCCTTTATGCCACCAAAACACACGCAGTGTATCACAAACCAGAAACACTTTTACTTAGTGTTATGTAAAAAAAAAAAAAAAAAAAATCCATTTTCTTTAGAATTTATCTACAACTGTCAAGCATTTTTCCCTGGAGCATGTCATGCTACCAATTATATAAAAACCAAATATTGCCCTATTTCGGTTTCATCAGTACTTAGGCCGTGTCTCAAAGCTCAAGTCCATACTACACACTAGTGACTAGCAACTAGGTGACTTGTAAACTACACACTAGGGAGCTTTGGAAATGTATGCTTGAAACGTGGCCTTCTTTGTAGACTATTTCTCTAAAAACCACGACATCACGGTGCAGCACTGAATTAAGAAGGCAGTGTCCTAATGCAGTTTCATTACGAATTATGTGGAAAAGATGAGGGCTTAATATATTACAATAATGTTTAAAACATTGTACAGAAGGTACTAACAATGTCAGTGTTCGAAGTTAACGTGTTATTCTACATTATATTTACATCATTTCACTTCCAAAGCATTTTCAGATTTCATAACCCCAATTGCTGATGAGGTATCCATGTTTGTTTAGTGAACAAGTCAACAATCGAGCAAGCATTTTCGTTTACTAGCTACTACGGACTTGATTGCTATGCACTATTTAACTTTGGATCATAACTTCTGACGTCACATCCGGCTATTTAGTCAACAATCTAGTTCACTTCAGCTGAAATTGTAGCTTTGAGACACGGCCTTAGATCTGGCTAGCATCCCTGTCGCTATTGAAATTCTTACAAAATGTTCAGCAGTGTAAATGTTGGTTGAATTTACAATTATTTTGTCGACATTGTTGTCAAACAATAGATCTAACAACAGTATTTCAGAGCACATTTCACGAGCTCTTCCCTTTGGATTTCGGACGAATGATTTATGTTATGTGCAGGAGTTTGAGTGTTTGTTTTAAGCTTTTCTTTGTTCTACTTCTTTTTTTTTTTTTTTTTTTTTTTTCAGCTTTCCGTACAAAATCTACTTGAATCGCAACATTAGCACCTTTTTCCTCTGCGTCGGACAATTCCGTCTCCGAATCAGTCTCATGATCTCTTATTGTAACATGACTTTCTTATAAGATTAATCATCTGCAGAACATTCTTCATTCTCACTAATACTATCGAACCAATTCAATAATACATCAGGATCTAAACTTTTGTTAGGGATAACTTCTTCCTTCCTTTTGTCTCCGACATTTGTGAAAAAACGAGATCCAACAATTTGTAGCAGTAGCAGTAGCAGTAGTAGTAGTAGGAGTTGCATCTTACTGCTGAAATATTCCTTTTATTGATTAAAGTTCACGTTAACACTTTGTTTGTTAAAAACATAAAATTACTTAGTCATACGTTAAAAAGTGTTAAAAATTTTAAAAAAGGTATATACCTTCGACAGACGGGCCGTTTCGACGTTATGTCACGTCTTCTTCAGTGTCTCCTGAACTACTGGTTTAGAATAGTAGTAGTAGTAGTAGTAATAATAAGTTATAGAAATGTTCAGGAATAAGTGAAAAATATACCTCTAAACTGAGCTAAAGTTATAACTTAGAAGATTACGTGATCCTGTGGCACCCAATAAATAAGAATAGTCAACTTTACACACGACAGAGACAATTTTAAATCTCTAAGTAGAACAAATCTCTTGCATACAGTTTAGCGGGAAGATACCTTAAGTGGAGCAAATGCAAAAATATTTAGAAAGAAAGTTACAGAAGAACTAAAATCACTGGAATACACCTGTACCTCACAGTCTATCATTGTAACTTAGAAGGCTGTGTGGTCTGTTGGCACTCACTAAACAACAAACCTTATTTTTACACACAACAATGACAATTTAAAATTTGTAAATAGCACAGATCTGTTCTAGGCAGATAAGCAGGAAAATATCTGAAGTAGCACTTGCACAAAAATATATAGAAAAAAGATATCACAGAACAAAAATGTCTGGGATACACCCATACCCCACGCGCCTAACGAAGGGTTAATTTTATTCTCGGAGTTTCATTCAGGAGTTGGGGCCAACTATCATACCGTTATTTCTGGTTACCAGTACTGGTATTTTATATATTCAACACCTGAAAATACTGAAAGATTATTATAGGAGACTGTTATTCGTTGTATTCTCGGAGTTTCATTCAGGAGTTGGGGCAAACTGTCATAGCTTATTTCAGATTACCATTATGAGTAGTTTATACATTTACCACGATGTGGAAAGTATTGAAAGATTATAGTAGGCAGTTATTTATTGCAATGTCGGAGTTTCATTCAGGAGTTGGGGCAAACTGTCATAGCTTATTTCAGATTACCATTATGAGTAGTTCATACATTTACCACGATGTGAAAAGTATTGAAAGATTATAGTAGACAGTTATTTATTGCAATGTCGGAGTTTCATTCAGGAGTTGGGGCAAACTGTCATAGCTTATTTCAGATTACCATTATGAGTAGTTCATACATTTACCACGATGTGAAAAGTATTGAAAGATTATAGTAGACAGTTATTTATTGCAATGTCGGAGTTTCATTCAGGAGTTGGGGCAAACTGTCATAGCTTATTTCAGATTACCATTATGAGTAGTTCATACATTTACCACGATGTGAAAAGTATTGAAAGATTATAGTAGACAGTTATTTATTGCAATGTCGGAGTTTCATTCAGGAGTTGGGGTGAATTCTCATAGCTTATTTCAGGTTATCAGTAGTAGTATTGTACCGGTATTTTATATGTTCAACACAATGTGAAAAACACTGAAATATTATAGTGGAATTGATTTCTGTGCTTTGGATGCAATTTAATTGCAATAAAATTTTTTTTCTATGTTCATTTCTATACATATTCTGAAAGAAAATAGATAGATAGAACGCACTTACCGGTACTATCTTTCAAGAGAGAGATATGAACAAACTTATGAACTAGGATACCATTAATTAATTTCTTTTTGATAACCTAAATCACGTCCCAGGGAATACAAAACGACTCTAGTAAAATAAATATTCCTATAAAAGGATTTTCTCAAAATTCAGAAATCTTGTGCTTACCTTGTGAGTATATTGTATCCTCGATAATGTTGTTGTTGTCTAGTTCCTTGCATTTGGCAATGAAGCCATTAGCAGTCGTGTTTTCCAATACTTTTGAACTGTAGTTTCTTCTGATCTTAATGCTTCACAGTCCTCGATAATGTTACATGTTATAAAATCAAGATACTTTTAGAACTAATTAGAACATTCATAATTTTAACACGAAAAGCCTCAGCTGTTATGAAAAAGGAGTTCACTGTCTATGTACTGCCTAATTATCTTAAAGCTTTGAGAAAAAAAAAAAAGTTAGAAATTTTACTAACGAAATGTTAATGCCTGTATACATTTATCTGCTTTACTACGTATCCAAAATTATTATAGCCTAGATTTCTGTATAATTGTTTTACTTGTTCTAGGCCTACAACTCACAGCTATGATGCTACTATAGAAGTCAGGGGAAATACTCTGACTGGTTTCATATTCAGGAGCACAGCAATTGCATGTATATGACACACATGCGATACCAGACTCTGATATCATTAATACCATATTCAATATAAAAACAAACAATTTTATTAACACTGCGTTTGAATTTGGTTTTCACATTTGTAAGTTCGTGTAAATGCCCAAAAATTGGAATTTTTTATACGAAATAAAGTTTATGGCTGAATATTATTAAAGTTCCTTTCAGTTACTATAAATTTGTTTGACTATGTCCTTTTTTGGAAATATGTAGATTGGATTCTTCTCTGCTTTACATGTTTATTTTAGCTTTATGAAATCATCACAATGCAGGGCAGCAAATACAGGGTGATTCATAAATACCTGTACAAACTTTGTGGGTGTAATGTAAAGGTAAAAATAAAACTAAAATGTTCTATAAAACTTTTCCCGCAAATCCTTAGTTTCAGAGTTATGATGCAAAATGTCCTACCTTCCTAGGTATCAAAAACATGGACCAGTAAGCTTTGGATGTGTCATGCTCGCCTACATAGCGAGTGTGTTAGATGTTTGTTATTTGTACACCACACTACAGTTGATTCCGACCTGATAGAACTTTGTTTACTGTACGCAGGTATGAACTGATCTTGAAATTTTACAGACCTCGTTCAATTCATTCTGAACAGTTTCACAGCCATTTTGATTTCACTGTTGTAGTTCTGCTACATTCGGAATTTAAGTGGCATAAACGAGCGCCTTCAGACGACCCCAAATGTAAAAGTTCGGTGATCTGGCTGGCCAAACAACTGACGTTGCACAATCTATCGTATCGTTCATAACTGAAGCCTACTGAACTAAAACCAAAATGAATATGTACTTACGAGATGTGGTACGATAGAGACTGCAACAGCGCCATACAACTAAACATACCTACGTACTTGTAAACAAAGTCCTATCAGATCGGAAGCAACTGTAGTGAGGTGTACGAATAACAAACATCTACCGCAGTTGCTATGTATGTGAACGTGATATATCTGAAGGCTTTACTGGACCATGTTCTTGATGCCTAGCAAGGTAGGACATTATGCATCATAACTCTGAAAGTAAGGATTTGCAGGAAAAGTTGTATAGAACATTTTAGTCTCAGTTTTACCTCTACATTACACCCACAAAGTTTGTACAGTTACTTATGAATCGCCCTTATATCCTTTACAGTGCTTTTTCGATATACAGTGAAACCTGTTCAAGACGGAAGTGACATGGTCCTAATTTTTTTTTCCGTTGTGGACAGGTTTCCATATTATTCAGGTGTGACATTAAAATGTATTATTTTGTCATTCATATACATGAAGAACAAATGGCATGCCACAAACTGCAAGAAGTACAAAATATTCCATTTAACACTCATCACATTAAATCAGCTTTCTGTCGCTCATTACGTTGGTGAATCATCTTGATTAAAACCTCATTTTCTGTATAAATATTATCATAACTCACTCATTAGTCATTAAACATTACTAAAGTTTACTAATCTCATTCTATTTAATATCTAACACTATACTCTAATACTGTACTGGATATCATTACACATTATTAATTAATTGGACTAGGAGCCATCTATTAGAAACCTTGAATTCTGGTTTATTAAATTTCTTTCCCAGTTCAATACAGAATAGATCCAGAAATTGGCTTGTTCTTTGAAAGGTCATGAAGAACCCACTCCCACAACAGTTCATTTATTTCCACATAAACAGTTGCTTTCTGGTTCCTTTTGTGTCACCAATATTGGCCGCACGGCACTCACTCATTATGATCTTTATTTTTTAAAGTGTCACACCTGAGTTTTCTCTTCTATATTATTTCACATAGACTTTGTTCCTAATTTTCCTTTATCTCGATAACTTTTACTTCATCACTTAATGTTAATGCCACATTTTATGCAATTTTTTTTTTTACTTGGAAATCACTACACTTGCGCTCTATTTAGCTACGACAGTATATGGGTATGAAGCATTGAAAATCTTTGAAGGGACTCGTCTGCCTAGTCAACAGGGTAATAAAATTTATGACCGACAGGCCAACACACCCTCGTACCCTCTAGAATTTTGCAAAGAAAACTTGTTTTTTATCTTAGTGACCTACATATTTCGTATATTCCTTGAAATTACACGCTGTTTCAAAATATAATTATAAAATATAGTGTGTCCAAAATATTGTTTCCGTTTTGAACAGTAGCAGACAGTTTCCGTTTCCGCGTTGGACAGTTTCCGTTTTATTCAGGAAAAATTACACATAATACATACAAATTTCGTCGGGACCAATAAATTGTTCCGAAATAGACAGGATTCCGGATTATTCAGGTTCCGATTTGAACAGGTTTCACTGTAACAGACGAAAATTAGTATGGTTTTGAAGGTAAGATACTATATATGTTATGAACTGTCTGTTCTATAGAGAAGACAGATTCTCCTTATCTACTGGCGTGTTTTTTTTTTTTTTTTTTTCACTTTAATAGGAACTTATATCTTCAACTCTGGGTCAAACTGCTTTTACAAAACATATAATTTCATTACACTACTTATAGAAGGCTTAGGTATCATGTGTCTCAAGCTACTACGATTAGGCCTACTGTAAGAGGATTATATTTGTGTTATAGCTGTGGCAAAAGACAAATGACATTCTCACAATAGTAGCGCTGGTTACATTCAGGAATCCATCCTTCCTAATTCTTGACTGTCTGGATATGAAGGCGATTTAGCTATACTGTTGGAGATTCATTTGTCGATTCCCACTGTATCAGGCAGTTGATCTGCACTGCAGATATATTTGTGAGCTGTCTCAAATGACACTAGAGTGACTGGTCAGAAAATACACACCATACGGAACAATAATAAAACTAATACAGAATACTGCAAACCACATTGCGTAAGAACTGTACTGCCAACCTTCCGAAGTGCAAGAGGATGAATACCAGGGATTGGTCTTTTGCATCCCGCGAGGTGTCTTGAATATTGTCAGTCAAGTTCTTGAAAACGTTTGAGACGTGTGTGGTTTGCAGTATAGCAGAGTTAGTGGGTTAGTTTTCAATATCACCTGCTTTATTAAACTACCAAAAATTACATCAGAAAAGAATATTGTTAAGTAGTTAGTACAAGAGCCATGTTTTCAGGCAGAACTGTAGATCAAACAGGTTGATTATCACATAGGAATTTTTCCAAAGATAAAAGCAACGAGCAGAGATAAAGTAGAAAAGAAGAAACATAGATGTTAGTAAGGAAATACAAGGAAGGATAAGTCGGATGACAGGAATGCAGTATGAAAACTCTGTTTGCCATGAAGAATTAACACCAATATTTATCAAATAAACACAGTTCACATTTTTTTATAATTATTTTATAAAACATAAAAAGTTTTGATATCCAACAAATATAACTAGGAAAAACTCCCCTGGTACAAATAAGCAATGCTGGGCTTCAGGAAGTGGCCGGGGATGGTGCATCCAAACCGTGAGCAAGAGGGCAGGTAACAACAAGTATCCCAAGCGGCGAGCAAGCTTTGCCTCCGAGCCACTTCCCGCCGCCCAGGTAGTACGTCATACAAAAATTAGAAAAATGTACAAAAATTCATAAAAATAGTAGGTAGTGGTTGAAATGCACACAAAGTACCCCATATTACTATTAGAATACTAACTAGTGCTTTCCTAACTTGAGTGAACTAGAACAATAGGTGACCCTCTTATGCAGAGGAATTGGGATTCTACAGCCAAGATAGCAAGGGCTGGGAAACTTAGATAAACTCCATGTAAAACCCTGCTTAACCAGAAAATTTACACTAGATCGAGGGGTACTTTCCATCCCCTTGCCATACTGTCCTTATGTCGGGGGCAGTCGTTGGATGCGGCATTTCCCTTTGGCTTGTTGGGCTGCAGTAAAGGAACCAACCTGCGTTCGCAGCTTTACGTACGTTGTGCACTATAATATTGTATCGAGATGGTAACCAATCACCAGTTAAAATCATTAAAGCAAATTCATATTGCATAAGGCCCTTACTTTCTCTCTCTCTCTCTCTCTCTCTCGCACACACACACACCGGTACATCACTGAGGGATCCAGTCAACAATATTGCACTAGGTAGCTTGACTAATTAGAAAGTAACCAACAATTACAGGTACCGCCCCGGGGGGCGGCGTACACCTGGGCTCCCTCCATTCGAGCAGCGTTCACACCATACATCAATATCGTCATTGTTCTGCAGCTATGATCCGAATTGCCAACAAGTGTAGGGGACAGATAGTGCCCGTGGCATCAGGACTAAGGCAGTCACATCAGCATCAAGAGGATGGGAGTCGAATAGTACAAAAATCACTGCAGGATAGAAACACTGCAAACCATACAAAAATTTCCCACATATACCCAAAGAAGGGACCATTTGAAACGTGAATAATCCAGTATACAATAATACTGCACATTATTTATAACTAGTATTAATAACTGTAATGAGAAACTTAAAAAAAGTCTTTATATATGCTCCAGATTAATGGACATCCGGCTTCGCTATTTGATATCGAGAATGATTTGTGAAAGTAACTAATTTTTCATTTCGAATATATAAAAAAAATAAAAAATATATAACAATCTAAAATGAAGCACCATGTAGTTTTTGGATGAATATAACCACCGTATTGGCTAGTAATGAATAAAAACATGTATAGGACACAGATGGACATTAATTTACATGACTGGGTACTCTTCCATGCCCCTTTCCTGATCAGCATTACTCAAATCGAATTTTGCAGCTGCTCATAACAATTTTTTTGTTACTTTTTGCTGGGATACGAAAATAGATATTCACATTTACAATCCAGAATTATTACAAAATGCTATTGGAATCGTGTACACAGGATATGCAAACCTCTTTGACAGAACCACAGGAAGATGGGACAAGATCGACGACGGTCGTCAGATTCGAAGTAGCCAAATCAGGTACTCTAAGACTGCCACGACGAGTGGCAGGCAACTCTGTTGGAATTAACAATTTACAATGCTAAAATGTTATGCTGTCCAGGACCCGTCCTCTCCCACTTCCCTGTGGCTGCGTTCAGCACCTTTGATAGTTGACCAGTTCTTACAAACATCCCATTTCCACAGTAGCACTTTATAAGGCCAAAGAAAGATTTAGTATTCGTAAAATAATTAAAGCATTACCATTTCATTACCTAGTTTATATGTGAGCGACTTTTTCTAAGCGATTTTGCCATGAAAGGTGATATACCCTGTGCACCTTTCACGTGTCTACAGACCGATGCCGCCGCTCGTTCGGAGACCGACCGAGCGGACGGGCATGGTGGGTCATTTAATATGATACAGGAGTAGTTTTGTATGCAAACATTAATACAGCACAAACCAGTTTACACCCCTAAGAAACTAATAACAGGATAATGAATTCATCGCTATAGATATTTTACTTCCTGAATCGAGTGTCGAAAGCCTCTGTGTGAAATAAAAATAATGATAATAATTTAATACAAATTTCAAACTTTCAGACTCGCAGATATAATGCCAGTTTCTGTTTCTACGTTCGACCGCTGCTCTTTGCGCTCACGTAGAAATCTGTTCTTTTTGGTGTTTGTGCTGCTGAGGCATATCCTACCGTTAGGAGGCAAAACTATTAAAGTTATCGATTGATTACATTAGAATACATGGAATCATCACACTGGAATATTTTATACAATTTTACGAAGTCTTATTAAAAAAGTTAAATATAGTGCTAAGTGTTAAATAAGTTACCCAAGGCTACAAAATAATCACGTGTAGATTTTGTATTAAATACAACTATCACATAACATCAACTGTATTTTTTTTATATTTAAATCGTGGTATTCTATTTGTAGAAAAGATACAGTATATTAGGCCAGCCTATCATCTGACCATCTTTTTCCTCCTTCAGAAGGTGGGCGACTGACTGAAACATTCCTTAAAGGTCTCCAGCCTACCATATACTACACGAAAGATAGCCTCGCGCGAAGTAGGAGATACTAATGTGTACTGCAGGTATAAAACAAGTATCAAACTTGAAGCCAATCGTATTTCCTACTTCCCCACCCTCTGCCTCACGTTGCAATACAATTTGGAAAGCCCAGCAAGTTGCCGCTAAGCACCGAGGAGTTGCAGCTGCTAAGCAGCGAACGTTACGTTGGTTGCAACTACAAATTAACTCTAGGATCACATCTTGCCATGCATATCATGAGGCTTATTTCATTTATATGCACATCAAACACAGAACAAAAAATATGGAACGCTAAAACATAAAAACTCATTAAAACAAAGTGCAACATAACTAGTTAAGGAAAGTAAAAAACTGTTAAAATACCATAAAACATATTCAATCACTAGAATTGAATAAATATTTAAAAACACGTTTAACTATTTAACATTTAAAATCAGTATGAAAAATGTCATATTGAAAAATCTAAAATTAGAAGCAAGATCTCTATTGCTTGCTGGAACTAACTCTGTTTAAAAAACTAAAACTCTGTACACCTTCCTACACCCCCGATTGATGGCACCAAACGATAAAAATTAATTGTTTTCTTCCCTGACACCTACAACAAATTTTACAACAGCTAACGGAGCTCCAAGAGACATAGTTTAGAAGTCAATACGTACATCTTTATGCAAAATCATGGTGATCCCTTGGAATTCAAAGCATTATAAATAGTACAAAAGGGGGGAAAGTTATCATATATCTTTTACAAACAATGTGATATAAAATGAATAATTATTTGTACCAAAATGGTAGTTGGTTACGTCAATGACAGTTACCTATTTCCCCAAGGTAGGAACCAGAATGTTTCTACGCCAAGACCAAAGCCCCACTACTATCCCGATGACTAGAGAACTACCCAGGCAAACCCTATGTGCACAAGTGCTACCATTTAAATTTATACAGAATCGAATGTGGGATCTCAAATCGGAAACCTCATTTGGACAGGTGAAAAAAGGGCCTTCGAACGACAACCGTAACCCAAGGCTGTGTTGAAATAGGTGCACCAAACTTTGGTACATGACTATAATAGATTATTAACAGCTTGCAATTTGCACTGTTTTGCACTACAATAGACAACAACTATGGAAAACATTGCAATTTATATTTATATTTTTATGTATCTATGTAAAATTAAAAAAGGAAAAATCTGTATAGAAATCCGATTTGCCCTAGAAAAAGTACATTGGGCACCTCGGACCACGTAGCATCTTTACATTCATGTTTCACATTTTCTTTGGTATGGGGAGATCACGTGCAAATGTTATAAACATGACGAGCAAAGTGAGAGCGACTGCCAGTGCTACCGTCTGCTCCATCCGAGGATCTCGCAGACAAGGCAAACCACATGGCGGCACTATGCGATGCCAGGCGGAGTGGATCGGAGCCGCGAGGTTTGACCTCGAGTGGCAGGCCGGCCAGCCACCAGGAGCCGCGTGCATACAGACTACAGATATGGGGGAGTCTCCTGTGGAGGCTTTGCCCTGCGCCGGCCTGCCCCAGTCTCGTCCCATCCACAGCGCGAGGAACCGTCCATTTTAAAAAGGGGAAGAAGAATAGAAAACTAAAGGGTCAAATCTGTACCTGCCGGGCCTCTCCGAGTTTCCCATCGCACATGTTTACATCATGCCCTTAACTAAGATAACAACAGCTGTATAAAAAACTTTAACACTCAAAAATACAAATCTATTGAAAAAGACTACATTCGTGCAAAGTACCTACATGAATTATTACGCTTTTATCACACAGATTACAAGAAGGTGGGCTTTTTTATGTAAAGTGCCCTTTACACCTAACACCTCCCGTATAAAACAAGCCGTTCCAGACAATGCACGCACAGGTTGATTGACACAATGAAACGGAGGACCAAGTAAAATATTGGGAAAGTTCCTGCCCTCCACCGCGCTTCACGAGGACAGGGTTCTGACATCTAGCTCGGCCAACGCGCGATACGGGACCGCTGCCGGCCGAGGTAAGACACGCACGCAGTTTGGAGACATTGAAGTTCTAGTCAAGTGAATAAAATGGTGACCCCGTGTCTGACACAAGACATGACATATATCTAGGTCGTCACATACAATGACGTCTAGGATCATTATCACATCTGTCAGAAATAGCAAATCATGAGCAAAGATACACGGGCGTACACTTTATATCTACGCCAGAATAAAAAGTTAGTGTTATTGATGATACAAAGTAGGTCCTCCTCAAGTGCGCTATACCAGTCTTTGAGAAGAAGGTACAGGTGGCATGAGTACACCTACTATATGTTACGTTAAGTTACAATACGCACACGGTACGTTGTCTACGTTAGATTGTGAAGGAACAGCCTGAGCGATAGCTATGGGTTCACATCTAAAATATGGACTATTTTATATTTTCACGATAAAAACGAGCCGAGAGGCAAATGACTACATAGTGCTCAGTATGGATTGAATTCTGTCTGAAAGGTCAAGAGACATCATCTTACTGCAAGGCAGATTTTGTTTCATAATTAAGCGTCACCATCACTTGATCGATAGAAAAATTTTAAAATAGGGGTAATGAGTCAGCATTCTCAAAGGATGAATGGATGACAAAAAAGCCGAGACAAATATACAGATCGATCCATGACATATGTACTTTTATAAAATGCGCGTGCACGACAAAGCTACAAAAGTCAAGTTTTTTTGTTTTTTTGTTTTAGAGTCTCTGCCAATGCTTTCGGTTAAGAGAGTACAAACATCGTAATCAATGTGTAAGTTAGGTAGTCCAATACCTAGGAAATGTATCAAAAGTACGTTGTGGGCGGCCGCCCGACAACCGATCGACCGGTAGGTCGGTCGGTCATTAGCAATACGAGACTTTGTAACGGCAGACATCTGTCAGTGGCAAAAATTCATTATGTACAAAAACGAGACCCAAAAAATAAATATGGAAGATACACTTCTCAATATGAAACAAATTAATATACTGAATAACTACCGGTATTTTTTACAACGACTATTTACACCGAGGAGGTACGAAAATTACAAGGTCAAGGGAAAGTACGGAGGAGACTGGGAAATCGGCAAGCTTGCTCATTACATGCCTTGCGGCGCACTTTGTACGCCCGATACAAAAGTAGATTGAACTATTAATGCATATTTACAAATACCCTGAAAATTCACAAAAATTCTGTGTAAAGTATTGGCAGAGATGCTAAGAAATCACACTGTTACAACTGCTACGTACCTACGATATCATCATCGGTGGCCGCGACAGGGATTTTAGTTTGCCTCATGCGAACCAGTGAGTAATTAAAAAGAGTTATAAGTCATCTAACGTACAATCTGCTCGATCGCGCTACATTTTGAAGGATTCATTCTTTAAAAAAGATATTTCAAGAATGTGTGGTTACATACCGTATATGTATAGATATATATATTTATATATTACTATATAATTATGGTCTATATATATAAACAGCGATGAAAACAGCTAGCCTACAGTTGTTATCGTGATGGTGGTCTTGAGGCGACGCGACGACGCACTTGCTATCAAATTTCCTAGTTGCCAAGTTGTGTCGAACGCCCCGTGACGACTGCTGCTGCGTCATGTAGAGTGCAGTGAAGTGGAGTGGGCTCGGTGCCACGCCACTCATCTTCCCAGGCTGTCTAAACACTGTCTCCAGGGCCGTTCGATCGTTACTGAGCTAAGGCGCTCCGACGTTAACACCAGCGGAACGGGACAGCTCGAGGACGATCTGCCCCTTCCTTCACCAGTGGCTTATGGAACTCACGTCCAGGCCGGGAATGAATGGTTGCCCAGCAGTGTTCGCAATAGTACTGCAATCACAAAATATTCATTCTTTGTTTTGTTACTCTAACATCAATGTTTCCGAAAAATAAATATGTAGATAATAAACTACCTAAATATAACGGCAACAATAAGCGAACAATGGGCCATGTGAATAAAACCTGAGCCATAGCTAGTAGTATTAAATATATTATTATAATGTACCGAAGTACATATGATATTTTCATGCAGGTATTCTGCGTCATCATACGATGAAAGAGTAATGGAACGGAGAAAAATTCTCTCCGGCACCAGGATTTGAACCTGGGTTTTCAGCTCTACGTGCTGACGCTTTATCCACTAAGCCACCCCGGCGTCAGAAGAATCGTCTCAGTTTTAAGTTCCAACTCTTGGGTCCCTCTAGTGGCCGCCCTCTGCACTACGTCATAGACATCTATGAACCTAGGACCGAAGTCCACATATGTGCTGAGGTGAACTCGTGATGAGTGACTAGTTGGCCGGGATCCGACGGAATAAGCGCCGTCTTAAATCATGAAGTGATTTAAGCATATCATATATTACTATAATGTACCGAAGTACATATGATATTTCCATGCAGATATTCTGCGTCATCATACGATGAAAGAGTAATGGAACGGAGAAAAATTCTCTCCGGCACCAGGATTTGAACCCAGGTTTTCAGCTCTACGTGCTGACGCTTTATCCACTAAGCCACCTCGGCGTCGGAAGAATCGTCTCAGTTTTAAGTTCCAACTCTTGGGTCCCTCTAGTGGCCGCCCTCTGCACTACGTCATAGACATCTATGAACCTAGGACCGAAGTCCACACATGTGCTGAGGTGCACTCGTGATGAGTGACTAGTTGGCCGGGATCCGACGGAATAAGCGCCGTCTTAAATCATGAAGTGATTTAAGCATATCATATATTACTATAATGTACCAAAGTACATATGATATTTCCATGCAGATATTCTGCGTCATCATACGTTGAAAGAGTAATGGAACGGAGAAAAATTCTCTCCGGCGCCGGGATTTGAGCTGAAAACCTGGCTTCAAATCCCGGCGCTGGAGAGAATTTTTCTCCGTTCCATTACTCTTTCATCGTATGATGACGCAGAATATCTGCATGGAAATATCATATGTACTTCGGTACATTATAATAATATATGATATTCGGATCCCGGCCAACTAGTCACTCATTATGAGTGCACCTCAGCACATATGTGGACTTTGGTCCTAGGTTCATAGATGTCTATGACGTAGTGCAGAGGGCGGCCACTAGAGGGAACCCAAGAGTTGGAACTTAAAACTGAGACGATTCTTCCGACGCCAGGGTGGAATCCAGTGTGGCTTAGTGGATAAAGCGTCAGCACGTAGAGCTGAAAACCCGGGTTCAAATCCCGGCGCCGGAGAGAATTTTTCTCTGTTCCATTACTCTTTCAACGTAGTAGTATTAAGTTTTAGCATTCAGCACCAGCATTAGCATATGAAGTGAATGAAAATTTGCTGATGCTTACAAACAGAATCTGGAAAATTTCTAGCATCAGCTTGCTTGCATGACCTACACTATTAAGTCCTTTAAAATAAAACACATTAAAATTAATGTCAACAGTGACGTCGCCAGGATCAGAGCAAGGGGGGTGCGGATGGGGTGCAAGCTGTAAAAATGTGGTACATAAAAGATCCAAAATGTTCTCTCATGCACTTGCGCGCACACTATACATCTGTTTATTATTATTATTATTATTATTATTATTATTATTATAAATATTATTATTGTTCATCACATCCATAACAATATACTAAGGGATGTACAGTAGTTTTTTCACATCCAAGAAATTGTTTGTTTGTTTTTGTTCTTCAAAATAACTTATGCCTAGTATTTTTTTTTTAATAAATTGCCCTTTGGGGCGCGAAAAGGGGTGCACCGATTTTTATGGGGTGCTTGCGCACCCTTTCGCACCCCCCTAGCGATGTCCCTGAATGTCAAGTCAATTGTTGTGATCCTCTTTTATTTTCCTTCTCAATCTCTATTTCAGCATGCCTTCAGAAAGTGAACATGAAGGTGATAATATTTCAAAGAAAGTCAATCATCAATTGAGGACCGTTTTTGCAAAACTTGCTAACTGAAAAAAACTAGATTTTACAGGAGACACAAAAAACTGAATGGAGACAAATAGGTTATATGTGCAACCATCACACTTTGACACACTACAATGAAGAGAAATAATGCAATTTTACTAAGATAACTTTGACATCGTGTAGAGGCCTGCTTTATGTTAATGAATCCACCAAAATCTCAATTTTGCAAATGTTGCAGTTAGCAAGTTTTGCAAAAACGGTCCTCAATTGCAATTCATTCCCCTGCTGAGTGGTAAATATAAAATACTTCACTGTTATTTAATTCTGAAATAATAATAATAATAATAATAATAATAATAATAATAATAATAATAATAATAATAATAATAATAATAGTAATAATAATTATTATAACAATAATAATAATAATACTTATAACAATAATAATAATAATAATAATAATAATAATAATAATAACAACAACACGACAGCTTTTGTAAATAATTTTAATTTATTCTTTAATGAAATTATTATTAAATATGCATTAATTGATTCGTATGCTGTGCCTGCATTGCATCTCCAAAATGAGCAACTTCACTTACTGTTGGTAAATAAGTTAGTTTCTTCTTTATTTTTGCCGAAAATAAAATTTATATCCCTGTGCCCATTCTTAATCTTTCAATGATTATTACATTGACGGTGTTCAACAATTTTATTCAACAATTTGCTTTTTTTTCATAATTTTAAGGACAACACTGGACACTGCTTTGCAGATTGTTATATGGTGACCGCCAATGCCTTCCCCTACTCCAATATGATATCCCGGATCACTAAAAAAAATAAAAGAAGATTTCAATCTTGTTTTCAGATTAACGCTTCCCCTCTGGTTTCATCAGATTCTCCAAGAAAATATACAGTTAATCACTCTGTAACCCTGACTAATTCATGACAATCACCGTGATAATTCTTTCGAGCTTTTATTTGCATAAAATCAGCATTGTTAGCAATTATACTATTGTGAAAATAAAATTCTAGCATAGATAGGAGCAAACTTGTTTATTCACACAGTTTCTATAAGAATTGAACAGAACACTGTTTTTATTCACTGTATTTTAAGTACCGGTACGTACTGGAAAATCTTAAGCCACTTGTTGTAATTTAGTCATTGCTGGAAAACATCTGGCATTTGTTTTTAGCAAAGGTTTTGATTAACTTATTCACTAAAAGAGAAATTTTAAACACATGTTAACCACAATGCAATAATGAAATGGACGCATAGCAAGAGATGTACAGTATGTTGATTAGTTTTGTCATAAAGAAATTACATAAAAATAACAAAGTTAAATTGACATATTTTTTACAACTTTTTTTTTTTAATAAATCTGCGTCCATTTGCATAGAAATCTTGTACGCCTACCTTTAGCCTGTACATTTCAGTACAGTATCTTCAGATAATGAGTCATTAAATAAGGACTAGTTTCGATGTGTTATCTTTTACTAGACTTTGGACAATGAAGGATAACACTTTGAAACTAGTCAGCCAGATAATTTCCTAAAATGTTAACACAGTAAAGAAGTTGTAAAAGTTAATCAGTGATTATATAATTGTTAAAAGTGTATATAGAACAAGGAAGCAAATTTAACATTGGCAGTATAGTGTAATTAATCTCATCTTCACGCAGTGTACTGTAGCATCCATCAGTATTCTCAGTCGAAGTTGATACAGGTATCGACTTGTATTATCATCTTATTAATCTCTTAATACTAGTGACAGACTACAGTCACTAATCACGATGATCGACCTAATCGCGATCGTGGTTGTAGTGTTTCACCATCCCGATCGCGATCAGGAGCTTAATCCTGCTTCCAGAACTATAGATAATTGCACTGAGGCATGGCCCAGTGGACGAAAGTAACATTTTAGTAATCTTTGGTTTCGAATCACCTTGATTTATATTATATTTAGAAAGTCGTGATAACTTCTGCTGTTGAATTTTGTTACCCCTTCCATTGTATTATATGAGAGAGAAACGAAAATGAATGGCTAGAAAATGATATTTGGCTACTATTAGACGTATTGGAGAAATTTAATGCATATGTGAGAAAAATAAAAATAAATATATTCACAAAATGATTAATTATGACGATTAATGATTAATGACGAATTATTCATATATGAAGGGCAATAGAAGGCTGCAGAAAGATGTTTCATTTCAATAAATAATGAATTACAAACTGGAACTGATTTCTTTTTCATATTTTTAATTTCAGTTTCCATTATGACGATAGCATTGAGGTTAGGGTTCATTTTAAAAATATGTTTTATTACAAAATAATATAAATCTTAGGCTTAATGATATAAATTATATAGATTATAAAATCTCTTTCCAAAATAATATAAAACGTAATTGTATAAATTGTATTAGTTTAAATTATAAAACATGTAAAAATTTTTAACAAATAATTTCCAATATCAAGATGCAAGAACAACATTAACAAAAAGGAAAAGCAATGGACAACATTGAAAGAAAGTATGAACTTCAGATGTTGTCCAGAAGGGAGGCAAACACTACGAAACTACCAAATAGTCCAACAACAATGATTATTAATGTGTTAGAAATCTTAAAACGATCCGGCAATGAAGATTGGAGATTGTGCACTGGGACAACACTTTAGGGAGAAGTGCTGTTGTGAGTCTGAAGAGCAATGTAGCAAGTGCACACTCATTATCTTATAATACTGCCACTAACCTGAAGGCAAGTTACATTAGCACAGAAAAAAGGAGCGAATTTGCCTCCACAGCGTTGACCCTGGCATTCATCACACATCTGGTCATCCAATACATATGGCTTAACTTCCACCTGTTAACAAAAACAAAAAAGACACATATCACGCTAAATTCGCCATATTTTAAGCACAGAAATCGTTATAATGCTTTTTGTAATGTACTCGAATTAATTGTATGAAATATCTACAGCCAATTCTGGATTCAGTGAACTTGGCTACAGTGAATTTAAATCATTGGTCTCTATCCAGATACGTTACGAATATACACTAAAAATCCGGTTTTAGTGAACTCTCAACCTCGGCTTTGGTGAACCTAAGAAGCACAACTTCAAGAAAAATTTCATTGTAATATCATAGAAATATTCTCAAAGAACCCTTTCTACATGAGCTTGAAGATACAGATTCTACACCTGAGTTATTTTACTAGCATGTACAGCATGGGAAGGGAAAATCCTTGACCAAGCTCAGACGACAAGAGCTCCCAACCGACATATTAAATGGGAGGGGGTGAATGAGGACCCAAGAAAAGTTTACAGCCAAGTGCAGAGACCTCTGCTGCGAATCTGCAGGGTAAATGGGAGGGGGAGTGTTGAGAGAATGGACAATATATGACTATCTGTGCTGTACTTGTCGGTTTAGTTAAAAGATAAACTACTGCAAGCAGTTGCATATAACTGATTATTTCAGTGCTAATGAAAAATAAAATAAAGTAAAAATGATTATTTTTTTAATATTTATTTCTTATTAACAGAATCTTCAACAATAAAATCAATTGTACTTTAGATATTCTATTTTGTATGTTATCACTATCCTCAATTCAGGTTAAGAGAATACATTTTGGTTATAGTGAACTTCAGGTATAGTGAACCAAATATCTGAGTCCCTAGAAAGCATAAGAAAAAGGTTCAAGTCTTCTATTAACTTTATACTTAAATTCTTACACCTAAGTAATACTTACTTACTTACAAATGGCTTTTAAGGAACCCGAAGGTTCATTGCCGCCCTCACATAAGCCCGCCAGCGGTCCCTATCCTGTGCAAGATTAATCCAGTCTCTATCATCATATCCCACCTCCCTCAAATCCATTTCAATATTATCCTCCCATCTACGTCTCGGCCTCCCTAAAGGTCTTTTTCCCTCCGGTCTCCCAACTAACACTCTATATGCATTTCTCGATTCGCCCATACGTGCTACATGCCCTGCCCATCTCAAACGTCTGGATTTAATGTTCCTAATTATGTCAGGTGAAGAATACAATGCGTGCAGTTCTGTGTTGTGTAACTTTCTCCATTCTCCTGTAACTTCATCCCGCTTAGCCCCAAATATTTTCCTAAGCACCTTATTCTCAAACACCCTGAACCTATGTTCCTCTCTCAGAGTGAGAGTCCAAGTTTCACAACCATACAGAACAACCGGTAATATAACTGTTTTATAAATTCTAACTTTCAGATTTTTGGACAGCAGACTGGATGATAAGAGCTTCTCAACCGAATAATAACACGCATTTCCCATATTTATTCTGCGTTTGATTTCCTCCCGAGTGTCATTTATATTTGTTACTGTTGCTCCAAGATATTTGAATTTTTCCACCTCTTCGAAGGATAAATCTCCAATTTTTATATTTCCATTTCGTACAATATTCTGGTCACGAGACATAATCATATACTTTGTCTTTTCGGGATTTACTTCCAAACCGATCGCTCTACTTGCTTCAAGTAAAATTTCCGTGTTTTCCCTAATCGTTTGTGTATTTTCTCCTAACATATTCACGTCATCCGCATAGACAAGAAGCTGATGTAACCCGTTCAATTCCAAACCCTGCCTGTTATCCTGAACTTTCCTAATAGCATATTCAAGCGCGAAGTTAAAAAGTAAAGGTGATAGTGCATCTCCCTGCTTTAGCCCGCAGTGAATTGGAAAAGCATCAGATAGAAACTGACCTATACGGACTCTGCTGTATGTTTCACTGAGACACATTTTAATTAATCGAACTAGTTTCTTGGGAATACCAAATTCAATAAGAATATCATATAATACTTCCCTCTTAACCGAGTCATATGCCTTTTTGAAATCTATGAATAACTGATGTACTGTACCCTTATACTCCCATTTTTTCTCCATTATCTGTCGAATACAAAAAATCTGATCAATAGTCGATCTATTACGCCGAAAACCGCACTGATGATCCCCAATAATTTCATCTACATACGGAGTTAATCTTCTCAAAAGAATATTGGACAAAATTTTGTACGACGTCAACAAAAGTGATATTCCTCGAAAGTTACCACAGTTAGTTTTGTCCCCCTTTTTAAAAATAGGCACAATTATGGACTCCTTCCATTGTTCTGGTACAATTTCCTTTTCCCAAATAGCAAGTACAAGTTTATAAATTTCGCTATATAATGCACTTCCACCCTCTTGTATTAATTCTGCTGGAATTTGATCGATACCTGGAGACTTGTACTTTTTCAGATTTTCTATCGCAATTTCGACTTCTGAAAGTGTGGGTTCGGGTATAAATGGCTCAGCAGTTTGTATTTCAATTTCGTCCCGATCATTTCTATTTGGCCTATGTACATTTAGTAGTTGCGCAAAATAGTTTTTCCATCTGTTTAGGATTGATGGAGAGTCTGCAAGCAAGTCACCATTCTCATCCTTGATCACGTTTACCCTTGGCTGATATCCGTTCTTAAATTCCTTTATACCCTTATATAAATCTCGAATGTTTTTATTCTTACTATTTGTTTCTACCTCATTCAGTTTTTCCTTCAAGTAACCTCTCTTTTTATTCCTAAGTGTACGACTTGCTTCCCGTCTTTCATTGAAATAATTATCTCTCTTCTCCTCAACTGGATCCTGTAAGAATTTCAATTTTGCCTGTTTCCGTCTTTCTACTACCATGCAACAATCTTCATCAAACCACGGTTTCTTTTTCTTAGTTTCATAATAACCTATGCTCTGCTCAGCTAAGTAATAATAAAAAAAATAAATAAATCCTAATTCCCAGGAAAAAATAATAAATAAATAATTTAATGACAAAGGTAAAAATCCTTTTCAAGCTAAATACACAAATATGGACTAGTTTAGATTAGACATCAGTGGCGGCCGGTGAGGCATTCTGGTGGTGGTGCCAAAAATGGAAAAAGGTCTTACGCAAATTACCCTAGAGAAACTGATAATCGCAGCTCACGTTTGCATTATGTTAAATAAAACACATTAATTAAACCAGCTATTTTACCAGGTGTATAGTTAATGCATCTAATAACAGTTACAATAACATTTCCGAAACTAATAACGAAATTTACAGATACAGATAATGCAAAACTTTCACAGTACTGTTAGTCAAATACAAATAAATTTTATAACTAATAAAATTACTGGCAAAAACACACGAGATAAACAGTGATATAAATAATAAACGAACACGTTTGCATTTCATTGAACAGGCCGATGAATCCAAGGCAGCGGCCTGAATAACACATCTCATGTATCATTAACAAAAGCATCAATACTATAGAAACAGTGTAGCGATATTTAGTTGCCGCGAAATAAAACAAATATTACACAACATTAACAAACAGTGTTACATAATATGAAAAAAAAAAAAAAATTATCTTTCTAAAAAGAACCATGACTATCTCTGCATTCAATATAGTTAAACGGATAATACTTTACACATTCAAATCCAAGTTATGTGCATTAGTTTTGAATTGGCAACACTACATTAACATTTGGCGCGGAACTTTAACTTGTGTTTTCGTGCAAGTCTGCGGTTCATGGTTCCCTTCCTAATGTCTCCAACAACCCTGCCATCTAGCGAAATTTCTGCATTACTGTGCTCTAGAGGGCGGAATATTAACTACTGAGTCAAACTGAATTCGGCTCAAAGTCTGCCATAAGAAACGTATATAAACTAGAATCAGTAGCCCTTTGTACAGGGTTATATGGACGTAAGGAGTGCCACACAGAAGTGACTCAAAAGTTCGGGAAAACGCTGCAAGAGTGCGTCCCGATCTGTGCGCTCGCTCGTTCAGATGAAATACGAATAAAAGTGTAGAAATAAACTATTACAACTGCTTTTTAGGATATTATTTTTTGTTTATTTCAATGGCGGTGCCATGGCACACTGGCACTACCCCAAAAGCCGCCCCTGTTAGACATATTAAAAGAAAGAGACATTTAATTTCAGATTGTTGTTCCTGATTGTATTCTAGAAGTTTAGGGGAAACTGGGATGTTTGATACAGTACAAAAAAAGACGTGCTAAGGATTTCGGATTTTTATCGCTCTTGTCCGGGTTCGAAATCATGCTAGTGGTAAGTGTGGTAACCACTAGACTACAGAGGACGACTTCCTACGAATTGCATATTCTGTGAAAGTAATTGCTGCAAAGTAGTTATCTGTAAATGTTTGACCATAATTGTTACATACAGTGTTTCACAATATGATGCCACACACATAACTAATCCATTTCCTCGACTCACCCTCTTGTCTATGTCACCATGTTGCAGCTGCACGAATCGAGCACTGATAGCAGCAATGTAGCTCTGTTGGTTGCTGAATGCTACTCGACCAGCTCCTTTCGGATACTTCAACTCCGGGTCAGTGTCAATACCAGCATAGCACACGCCTCCATATAAACGGTCCATTATCATCGCCAACTCCACTAGTGACAGAGATGCGTCAATCAGTATTAAGTATGGAACTTGTAAACATATTCCATGTTAATACTAAACAAATAAGTCATACACAGTTTAACTCATATCACCTCTACATGGTTATTCAATAACATTTTTAATTAAGTTAGCCCTCATTTCTCTCCCTCTTCCCTCAATGGCAGGACCTTTAACTTTTGTCGTTATTCTCTCTGACTCCAGAGAGTGGTTCATTACCCCCAAACTAAATTCAGCTTGTTTTGCTATTAGATCTATGCAAAAGATAGTAAATATCAGTACCTTAAAAACAATATACTTTGCATACTTCCACTCGGTAATGAGTTTTGGAATAATATTCTGGGGAAATTCCACAGATAGTAACAGTATATTTCTATTACAAAAAAGAGTAATTAGAATAATAGTAGGTGCCAAATCTAGGGAATCGTGTAGGACTATTTTTAAAAAACTACAAATAATGCCCATGGCTTGTCAGTATATCTTTTCATTAATAATCTTCCTCGTATGTAATTGTGAAAACTTTATAACCAATTCAACAGTTCATAGCATAAATACACGCAAAAAAATGACTTTCATACTCCATTGGCAAGTCTATTGTGCCATCAAAAAGGAGTGCGTTATATGGCAGTAAACATTTTTAATAGCCTCTCTATCGATATAAAAAATGAAACTCAAAACATAAAATTATTTAGGGCCAAATTAAAGAAGTACCTAATTTCTCACGCCTTCTATTCTGTAGGTGAATTCATGACATTCAATAACACTTCATGAAATTGATACTAAAACTTTGTAATGAATTTAAATGCTATTATAGTTACAATCATGCCATGGTATGAAAGAAAAATTTCACAACCTCGAGCAGGAATCGAACCTGCGACTTCCTGTTTTCCGGTCAGGCACTCTACCACTGAGCTATCGAGTTCGTCTCACGCCAAAGGCTTGGAATTATCCTTTCATACTGGCGACTCTATTATAGAGTACTGTCCATAGCGTCTGATCTAGTCAGCACTGCGCCTGACCGGAAAACAAGAAGTCACAGGTTCGATTCCCACTCGAGGTTGTGAAATTTTTCTTTCATACCATGGCATGATTGTGACTATAATAGTATTTAAATTCATTAATATGTCACATCAACGGACGTATATATGTCACCAAACATCGTAAGATGAAAATTACATTTATAAAACTTTGTGTTGTACTAGTAGACTATATTGTAAATCTCGTCTGTATACAGAGTGCTCTAAAATTCCCCTTACAGACTTCTAGGACTTGTTAAGGGGACTGAGTAGATAATATTTTGAATTGGAACCCATGTCTGGAAACGTACCGTTTCCGTGGTACAGCCGTTTGAAAACATGTTTTTAACGCGACCACTTTTATAAGTAATTAATTTTATTATGAGGCGTGACCCAGTACATCACTTGTTTTACAATTCAACTCATTAATAACCAAAGAAACAAAATGGAAACTGAATCATTTGTCACAAACACTTTTGTTTACAGTTCAACTTAAACTGTTTTTGTCCTTTCGGTCCAGATGTTCCCGAACAGCAAGTGAAAAGTGAGGAAGTGCGCCATCATGCTGAACAGAGAGCTAGGATAAACGTCAATTGACATCACATGATCTGACGTAAGCAGCCTTCATCATGTAACGCTGCAGGCGGACGAATCGCGAAGCTATTACTTGTTGAGACACGTGACGTACATTCAGGCAGTGCTTGCTTTCAAACGGCTGTAGCACGGAAACGGTACGTTTCCGGACATGGGTTCCAATTCAAACTATTATCTACTCAATCCCCTTAACAAGCCCTAGAAGTTTGTAAGGCGAATTTTAGAGCACCCTGTATGTTTCATCTAGACTGTGACTATAAATTAAGATTTTATAATAATATTAAGTTTTTTGACTTGTTCCATATTCTAGCTGTAAGCAATATATGAATACCATGGAATATTAATAAATACAATACAATACAATACAATAGGTTATAGTCCACTTAATTCGTCACAGACCATCCAAGTGCACTACAGGTGGTGGATATACATTGCACTCCTAATGGATGATGATAATGGAGAATTGTTGGGATGTCACAGGGGAACTGGAGTATCCAATGTTGCCTAAACTACAAGCTTACCCAACATAAGTTATAATGGATAAATCGGGATTTGAGCCCAGGTTCTCTGGCTTATAAGCCTCAACAGGCTAGCACTGAGCTGCCGTGGCAGTCATTAGCCTCAATTTAAAACCACAGTGTGTATAGCAAGGTACTACTCGTATTTCTAGTACCGGTGCATAAATAAATGTATTATGAACTACCGGTATGCTCTACAATCAGACTGAATTTTTGTATACTACTGCCAACAAGTTGTTTATCTTCCCTCCTGACAGTGGCTTATGAGCCTTGACAATCCATGTTGAATCTTTCGTACACTACTTTTAACACTTGAATATAAACTAATGCTAACCACACATACAATAACATAAATACAGACATGGAAATGCTACACATACAACCCAAAAACCAAAAACTCAACACACTAGAACAATATGAAATATACAGACACACTAAAACACACCCCAATCAAATTCTCAACACACAGATCAATTTCAGAACACACACACTATTTGACACAACTCTTCATCACACGAATGCACCCACACAACAGGCAGCGAAATTGAGATAGCGCCGAGATCTAGTAGGCTCTGAGGATTGTGTCGAATATCACCGAAACAGCTGTAAGCCGCACATGCTTACATAATTAACACGAGTAAGATCGCCATTTAATCAATTATCACTTATGAGGTTGGGGATATTTGAGTTGCTCAGTGTCAGAGTTGCCTAAACCACAATTTTTTTATATATTATTTTAATGTACCGAAGTACATATGATATTTCCATGCAGATATTCTGCGTCATCATACGATGAAAGAGTAATGGAACGGAGAAAAATTCTCTCCGGCGCTGGGATTTGAACCCAGGTTTTCAGCTCTACGTGCTGATGCTTTATCCACTAAGCCACACCGGATACAATCCCGGCGCCAGACAGAATCGTCTCAGATTAAGCTCCAACTCTTGGGTTCCCTCTAGTGGCCGCCCTCTGCACTACGTCACAGATGTCTATGAACGTAGGACCGAAGTCCACACATGTGCTGAGGTGCACTCGTTATGAGTGACTAGTTGGCAGGGATCCGACGGAATAAGCGCCGTCTTAAATCACGATTCTGTCCGGCGCCGGGGTTGTATCCAGTGTGGCTTAGTGGATAAAGCATCAGCACATAGAGCTGAAAACCCGGGTTCAAAACCCGGCGCCGGAGAGAATTTTTCTCCGTTCCATTACTCTTTCATTGTATGATGACGCAGAATATCTGCATGGAAATATCATATGTACTTCGGTATATTAAAATAATATATAGCTCTCACAGCACAAACCATAACATTGATACAGACATATTGATACTACCCTAGTTACAAAATTAGATCACGGTTAATCTCCTGGTCTTTTAATCTCTTCATACAGGAAATAACATATGCAGGAGAGCGCATGGTTTTTAAACTGGCGTTATAACGGTAATATTATTTATCTACTTCGTTCCAATAGATGAGGCAATAGTAAGCACATTCCTTTCACGGTTGATCTCCTGGTTGGAGAACAGTACAGATGATGCCTTATTTTTCGAGACGGAGATGATAATGAAAAGGAATTGTGGAGATGCTGATGTAATACGAGGGGAAAATGGGAGAACACCGAGAAAACCCTCACAACCTTGGCTTTCCACCACAAACATAACTCTGCCATTGCCTAGATTTGAACTTGGGTCTGCAGTCGTAAGCCAGCTACCAGTACCTCTAGAGTCAACAATCTTCTTTTCTGCTGCATATCTGTCAACTGAAGCGCACATAACCTGCAGGTTTGTTTAGTTAGGGGTCATGTCATGAATACCAGTGTTCAGAGCAGTGCATGGAAGTGGCAGACTGACCTGCTTTCAGAGGGCGTGGTACTCCACCCACAAATACTGTTTTGCGTGGGTCCAGAGGCATGGAAGCGTCTAGCACAAAGTCAGCATCAGAGAGTCGCCAGGGTCGAATCTGTACAGGCTTATCTTTTATTGTCGGAGAGGAGACACACAGATAGAGTTTGTCGTCATCCTGGATGCAGGCATCTATCAGTTGCTGCACTGAGCTCTCATCCTGAAAACAACACATAATTGCAGTGATTACCAAACATAGTGTCTATCGGAAAATTTTTACATTATTTCATTAAATATTGCAGAACCGATTTCGTCATTAAAATAATTTTATTCCATATGTATTATTAACTAACTACCGTTACTGAAGACTAGATCCTGACCTTTGATGCAAAGTAAAAGATCATACACAAAATGGACAGTTATTCTCCACAAGATATCTACAAGGGTCAATTGACTTCCAGTTAAAAAAAAACCTATTAATAATCCAAGTAATAAACTCAAAAGAACAACATTTTCGCTAATTTTTTTTTAAGTATGCACACATAATGTAATATTTTTGAACCAAAAATAAATTTAATAAGAAATGTGCTCTTCACTCTAGAATGCAATTTTATATGCAATATTGTATACATTTAATTAATTCAGTTTTTATGACTTCAGTCAATTTTGCTACTTACCTGTAAACAGAGGATTTAAAATGTAGTACTAATATACAGAGTGTCTGGGATGAACACTACAGATAAGAAAGTTTCATAACTCAATAACCAACAATTTTATCAAAATGTCGTTTGCTGCAAAATGCAGAGGAACTCACCAAATTTTTATGGTGATCGGTAAATCTCCACATGTGCACCTTGTGTGGCTCGACAGATGTATCAACGCAGACATGTCAATGAATGGAATAACAATATCGCTATCATAAACTTACTTATGGCTTTTAGAGAACCTGGAGGTTCACTGCCGCCCTCGCATTGGCCCCTATCCTGATCGCTAATATAAAATTTATCAATAAATGACCATCTAATGAAAATCACGAGGAATAGAATTAAGGTGTTGCCACCATAAAAATTGGTGAGTTCTTCTGTCTTTCACAGCAACAACATTTTGATAAATATGTTACTGAGTTATAAAGTTTACTCATTGGTACTGTAGCTAAGGTGTAAATACTGGGTAGGCTGAAAAAATCTTATATCTTTTTATAGAACAGATGTTTATCGGCTTTTCTATCAAAATTTTTTTGTGACACCGACCCCACAAGGAGATGATGACCATTCATTTTCACCCCCAAACAGAATACAGATAAAACAACATAACTTATTTATCTCAGAGTACCCTGTTAGTCAAGAATATTTCTTATACCATGAAAATTGAAAATTTCTATTTTGTCTTCCTCCATCCGCTATTTTAATATGTAAATGTGGTGTAGATCTCCTATCTTTATAAGCACATTTTGTTTCATACGTCCAACTTGAAAACGGTTTCTCTTTTAATTCTACAAACAATGACCTCAATGTTCTCTCAGTATGAACCATTTTGCACAAAATTAATATGTAACACACACATACACATGCACTTTTGATTAAACTAAATTCAACACACCAATACAGCTCAAAGTAGAGGCTAGCCGCCGCATATCGTCCATGTAGCGAATCGATATGCACTCCTTGGTCCCCTCTCAAGCTTGCAAGTCAAGATCGTAGCCATGCCTTTAGAGGCTTCCAGTCACAAGCCTCTCACTGAACTCTGCATACTGGGATGACTACCAACAGTGAACTTAATATAACTTATGGAAGGATCGGAGTGCAATCAAGTGTTATGATACATCGCTATTACGAACTTATAGGCCTACTGTTACTAGGTATAATAACTCAAATTTTCTGGGTAGGCTAAGCCTCAAAAGCCTCTTAAGAGCTTCGTCACTGTAGTGTTCATCCCAGACACCATGTATTCGGTTAACATGTAACAGTACGTTAAGTTCAAATAGAAAATATCCAAAACGTACTAAAATAATAAGAGTTCAGAAATAAAGGCTTGTTGCATCTTCATTTACCTTAGAACTCATTTTCGAGATCTCCTGTACATTCGAGACAGAGATGTGGTACTGGTATAGTTCTAAAGTAAACGTAAGTGATTTAACTGACAGTATGTATGGGTGTTACCATTATTACTGATCTTTACAAATAACTATACTATATCATCATTATAATTAATTATCTTCGGGGTGCATTAATTCTCTCTTGGGAAGGAGTGAATTCCCTTCCCTCCCGAGCCTTCCTATTCATCAGCGCACTCATGATAAAAATAAACATCTCTCTGTTGTTCTTTCTCCACAAGTTACAAGGTAACGGTATTTATTCAAGCAATGTAGGATCCCATATTAGAAATTTATAATATATAAAAGAACTTATCCCCAAAACAGGTCGTCAAGCAAAATATACCAGTCATTTCTCGCACATATAAAAATTTATCTAGGATTTTCATCATCTTCGGCTACAATTATAATTTATAGTACTGACTTCTGACCAATGATATCCCCATTTCATGTGGTTTCCTGAACACATTGGTGTCACAGTCATCGAAAAGGTTGACGTTTTGCCCAAAAAGAGACTTTAGACTTCCCTATTGCACCACAATATTCTATAGGTTGCCTTCTAAGTGCTGAACTCAGAGTAATGAAAGAAGGGGTACTGATAAGTCACTGCCATCTGGAGAGACACCAACTAGTCATGAGTATCATTGATGAATCCATATATAACCGATTATCAAAAGAAAGAGTCAACTTCTTCTGATATTCTGTTCCATCATGGGATGAGATACATTTACCTGCTGGTTTTGAGGATTTGAAATAAGCTGATCTATACATATTAATCTCTGGATTCCTTGTACAATTTCTATAGACGGAACACACAATGGGTCAATTTAATATACTAAAATCTTATAAGAATGCTAGTACCGTCGACCGGGTATACTTTACACAAGGGGGTAACTTTACACATTTCCAGAAAAATGGTGTATAACAGCTTTAATAATGGCACACACTTCAGTCTACTACACATATGTGCTGTTGTCACATAGAATCAGTTCCGCGGAGTTGCTGCACATTGTCTGTAATGTGTGCCTTCTAAAGATTTTTTCTAGAAATGTGTAAAGTTACCCCCCTTGTGTAAAGTATACCCGGTCGATGGCACCATAGTCGTAATAGTAGTAGTAATAGCAGTGGTGGTGGTAGTGGTGGTGGTGGTGGTGGTGGTTGTAGTAGTAGTAGTAGTAGTAGTAGTAGTAGCAGTAGTAGTAGTAGTAGTAGGTCTCAATCTTAAATTTGAAATTCCACACTGCCAGACTAGCAGATTACAGGAAGATCAATGATATTGGGAAATATTGAAACTAACCAGTCACCCAACCAGTGAATCACAATTTAGATAGATTTGTCAAAGAATACGTTAATAATAATCACCCACAAAAAATAGGAACTTAAACTTTGAAATCTTTTGATATTACAGTATAATGTGTATACAGAAACAGTACAGTAATAGTTATCGGTACTTTACCTGAAATAACAGGAAGGCGTATCCCTTGGGAGGGAAATAGGACTTGCTCTCAGCTTTGTGGGGCCAATCCACAACCAGGGGTCCAAAGCGACGGAAACTAGCCGTGATTTCATCTGGAAATAAAAAGAACGACTTTATCAAATTGCTTACTTTATTATTTTAAAATGTTATGTTAATTACAACGGTTATAAATTCACTAAGGGTAGGTAATACGATTATATATTGTAAATTAACAAGTAATTTTATTGGAAAGTGGCAGTTGTCATCTACATTAAGTATTAAGTTTTTTGACTTGTTCCATATTCTAGCTGTAAGCAATGTATGAATACCATGGAATGTTAATAAATACAATACAATATAAATCAATACATTAACCTCCTTGAAATTACGATTGTTTAATGAGAGTTCGTAGGATGGAGTTCAGCATACCCATATATTTAGTCAGTTTTGTACTGTATATGGTCAATACTTTATTGTTTTTCCGTAATAACTTCTCTTTTTATAAAAAAAAAGTCTAAAATAATAATAACAGTAGTAGTAGTAGTAGTAGTAGTAGTAGTAGTAGTAGCAGTAATAATAATAATAATAATAATAATGTAAACTCATGAAAACCATGATTGGATTTGTTCAGACATAAACAATGGCTCCAAAATCTTGTGGAAATTCACAGAAATCACCTACAGGTCTGCTCTTCCGGAACAACTGATCCATTATTATCTCTATTTGTCAATCATATTTTTGAGTCCTTTAGATGTAATTGGTTACTGATAACATGAATAGATTTAGGATACCGGTATATTATATTCTTCGGGATTTTATACTTGAATTCTTATAGGCTACTTAAGTAACTTTTGAGGTGGAAAGGAACTGGCCGCCTTACCCTATTATCTCCTGGCCTAGTTGCCTCATAAGTGGTGCCTTGTTGGTATCGTTTGTGAGGTTTAGACCTGTCTTCGAACAATTGACTGAACAACAAGAGTGATTTTTAGCTTTTTGTGTCATATTTTTGTTGTATGACAAGCTACATTGATAATTTTACATGTTCTTTTGTTCTCGTATCTAGTGATTATGTCCAGTTTGATTGCTACTTTATTATTATTATTATTATTATTATTATTATTATTATTAACACTATTCAAAACTCTATAAAGAACACAAAAACATTTCAGAGATGAACATAATTCACACATAAAAATATGACACTAAATTTTTTCATAATACCGGGTATGTTATAAATAGCAAATGATGTATCAAATGTTTAATTAATTAAATGATATAGAAAATATCTTCATAATTTAATGTTAAGTTACCATTTGACTGTCTTCTTGAAGTGTGCGTTTTTACCAGTATATCTTTCTATCTACTGTACAGTATTCATTTCATTTGTAGGGAACAGCAATTATTCTAGGATGAATCTGAGAATGGCGGTTGTGTGATACAAAGTGTGAAGTTTAATGTTACAGTACTTGTGTTGTGTTGTTTCTATTACACTCTACTGCTATGAACCATAAAATGAACACACAAATAAGTAAAGCTCGGATTAATCAAAACATTGGAAACAGGTTAGTGGTATGTAGAGTATAGCTGGAGTTTGACGAAATGTGTTTTGATTACACACTCCCAACTCGTCATGCTTGTTATCGGTACATTAATTCAGAATGCATATTGCTATTTATTGTAATAGAGATCGAATGACTAGTTTTGTCATATATACATGTGTACAGTATTTAATTTACGTACCGTATTTATTTTGTTTTTCTTTTCTTTAAGTTACTGGTAGTGAACCAATAACTAGTTCTGTTATCCTCATTAATATATATTTTTTAAGATCTTGTCTATTAAGTTTCACATGAGAGTTCTGCAAGATATTGTTAAATTTATTACGAAATAAACTGTATTTGAGCGCCTTAGGAGGTTCTTTGTCTAACTGTACCTGTAGAGAAGTCAGCAATGCCTCAGAAACTGGTTGCGAATGTGATCTATTTATATTTCTTTCCCGGCAAACACTGGGATTGTTCCTTAAAGGATGGGCCACGACAGCAAAGTTTTCTATTTAGACTTGCTAAATATTTAGATCTGTACACATAAGTACAGTATTTAGATACCAGTATGTATCGTATTCATTAGTGTTTCGATTTTTAGTCTATTTTTATTCTTTCTTATATCTGCTAATGGCTTCATTGCCAGATGCAAGGCACTAGACAACAACATTCTTTCTTATATTTATTTATCTTTTTCGATACCAATTCGCAGTTAATAAATATTCATTCAAAAAGTTTAAATATACTGGCTGCGCAGTTAACAGTACCGGTACCGGTAACTATTAGAGTAATGAAATCCAAACTCTGCAAATAAGGCTCTGACAAGTATTAGTGACAAGGAAAGTTGCACGCTTAATATTCAAAATATATAAGGTACTGTATTGATAATAGAATAATTTTGGATTTAGAGATGATAGGGTAATCAGAATTTAAGCTGTCAGGGAAATATGTATGCAAGAGTATATTTCTCGTAGGAGATAATATAGCCTAAGGTTAAAAATTTGAATTTTTTCGAACACAAGTATCAGAAGCAAGGATATGTACAAAGTATCTTAAATTCAATGTCTAAATATTTCTCACTATGTACAATAAACTGTACCTAGGAGTTTCTTTACAGGTGAAAGTATATTACTATCCATCTTGAATCTTGCATACACTACTTTTAACACTTAAATATAAATTATTGATTAAATGGGAAACTTACTAGTGTTAATTATATAAGCACGTGTGGGTTACAGCTGTTTCGGTGTTCTGATGATGGTGTACAGTATACACTGAAACAGCTGTAAGCCACATGTGCTTGTATAATTAACACTAGTAAGTTTGAAATTTAATCAATCATTTATATTACTATCGTCAGAGTCGTCGTCATCATCATTGTTAAAGATTGGGTCCTTTGGTTTTGAGTAATAGCCAAAAAATTTGAATTGCTGTTGGAAAACCGACTGGTTTCATCAACTTGCTAAATTTTCAATTAAGTTTAACTTAAATTCTGTGCACATTCTGCTTACTTTCTTGCAGTTATTTTCTTTTTTTTATTGGGTTATTTTACGACGCTGTATCAGCATCTAGGTTATTTAGCGTCTGAATGATATGAAGGTGATAATGCCAGTGAAATGAGTCTGGGGGTCCAGCACCGAAAGTTACCCAGCGTTTGCTCGTATCGGGTTGAGGGAAAACCCCGGAGAAAACCTCAACCAGGTAACTTGCCCCAACTGGGATTCGAACCCGGGCCACCTGGGTTCGCAGCCAGACATGCTGACCATTACTCCACAGGTGTGGACGTTATTTTCTTAAAACAGAATAATGGAAACCATATGCTTGGTATCTTTCTCTAGACTACAATGTAGGTAATACTGCTTATTCCTAAAGAATGCTTATCTAGTAATATTTCGTTCCAGTAAGTTAAGATATACCTGTCAGAGAAGGTACAGGCCTACAGTGTTTCCAAAAACTAGCATCATAGAACAAATGTAAGGCAAAGCTTATTATTTGCATTTATTAATAATCTGCAGGTTAATTTTGTTGACACTAGAAAATCGAGCTTGTTTCAAACACTACAAATTCAAATTATTCATTACTTTAACTAATTAGCCTACCAGTATACTGTATTTAGCTCACAACTTTTTCATAGAAATTACATCACAGCTTCTCTCATCACATATATAAACTAACAATGTTCATGTTTTAATTGATTAAATAGTCATTACAAATTGCGTATTTACAGCAACTGCGTTTTAGGGGGAGCAGTATGATTTTGACTTTCATGGACAGTAGTAGGCTAAATACCGGTACTAGCGTCGTGCATTACAGGCACTATGTTCGATTCAAATTTATCGAGTATGGCAAAGTTCTATATTCGCCGATGTTCGCTATGTAGGAGGAGGCCTATCATGTTTGTTCCACCTTGTTACAAAAATATTCGCTGTCCTTTACTCCCTCTCCTTCATGTTTTAATCGCTTAAGGAATTCAGCAATGAGTTTTTCATATGAAATAAGACGAAGTTTGTATGTAATGTCTTGGTTGCCTCTCTCATGTTCGAACATTGCAGGACAAAGGTCTACATACTCCATTATGTAATACGTCAAAGATATTTACAGTATCCATATGTACTTAATTATTTCGAAAAAAAAAAAAAGTATTTTATAACTGACTTTCTTGGTATGTGAATCCGTACAATTAATAATCATATTTTTCAAGATGATTTAAATATGAATTTACGTTGAATGATATATCATCAAAACAAGAGCTTTCCGTTTTAACCTACTGTAATCGCTCAGTAAATTAGAATCACAGTCACAGAGACTTAAACTCACCAAAGAAAATAAACTGAACAGGAAAAATTTCCAGAATACTGCCGACCGAGGAAGGAGGGTTTAGGAAAAGGATAGGATATTGTAACTTTTGTAGACTTAAGCGCACAGGTAAATAGGTACTGTATTATTATTATTATTATTGTTTAATCAACTGTCCGAAGATAGATTCGAACCTCATAAGTAACACCAATAAGGCATTACTCATAAGGCAATTAGGCCAGGGGATAATGGGGTAGGGTGGCCAGTTCCTTTCCCCCTCCAATGCATACATCGCCGATTAGCTACATATTCCATTAATCAGACTTCAGAGGCATACAAACAATTGTTCTTCCTCTAACATATACCGTCAAGTGAGATGTACTTACTTACTTACAAATGGCTTTTAAGGAACTCGAAGGTTCATTGCCGCCCTAACATAAGCCTGCCATCGGTCCCTATCCTGTGCAAGATTAATCCAGTCTCTATCATCATACCCCACCTCCCTCAAATCCATTTTAATATTATGCTCCCATCTACAGTCTCGGACTCCCTAAAGGTCTTTTTCCCTCCGGTCTCCCAACTAACACTCTATATCCATTTCTGGATTCGCCCATACGTGCTACATGCCCTGCCCATCTCAAACGTCTGGATTTTATGTTCCTAATTATGTTAGGTGAAGAATATAATGCGTGCAGTTCTGTGTTGTGTAACTTTCTCCATTCTCCTGTAACTTCATCCCGCTTAGCCCCAAATATTTTTCTAAGCACCTTATTCTCAAACACCCTTAACCTATGTTCCTCTCTCAGAGTTAGAGTCCAAGTTTCACAACCATACAGAACAACCGGTAATATAACTGTTTTATAAATTCTAACTTTCAGATTTAGTAGTGAGATGTACTGCCTGATAAAATAGATACTGTATACACATCAGCCAGAACCTCAATCAGAAGTAAGTTATTATTATTATTATTATTATTATTATTATTATTATTTAGTAATCTTCTGCTATTTACTACTAATCCATACTTACAATTATAAAATATAAAGTTCAATAAGAAGGAAGTAAGACAATTATTATTTTAAAAGTAGAAATAAAGAAGCAGAGTGCTCTCCAGTTGCAGAAAAAAGTACCAAGGCGATGCCCTGGCCCACCTTAGCATAACTACACCCCTGATGGCCTGGGTTATAAGGAAGCTTAGTCATAATATTTTAATTGAGATTCTTTTGTTGTTTTTCTCTTTAAGATGTTTCTGATAACATCACAAAGCCACAGTTATGCGGCTTTGGAAATATACGTATTATGTATCTTTTGTATGATAAGTGAAGAGTCTAAACAACAAAAGTTATAAGTACACAGAACAACATTTTTAAAGAGAGACATAAAACATTTTTCTCCATTCAAATCATCCACTTCGGTAACCTGTGACTAATAGTTTTTGCGTGGTTCAATTATTTTTGTCTTAATGATTATTTAATTTTTTTCTGTTTATTCGCAGGACCTACTTCCACTTTGAATTTCAATATATGACTTTTGTAGGTTACTGGGCTTCACACATATAACTGTTTTGAAAACGACTTAAAAATGACAAAAATGGCTCTTACAACCTTTGTCACAACCCATATATTATTTGGAGATATTTATGTTAAACGACATTCTTCGTACTGGTACTTATAAGGTACCGGTATTAAATTAAATGATGCATTTATTCACTGACATATGAAGGAATTTAATACAACAAAGTATTATATTTATACCATATACCATTTACTGACAAAACTGACGTATATTTATCGAAAGAAGCAGAAATTATTAAATATGATAAATTTTGCCTTGTTACTTTTAAAGAAATTTACGTTTCTCTCTACAAATCACTGTTTCTTTTACTTAAAGGTTACTTTAAAATAAGGATTAAGTTTAGAAATATTTGGGAATTTAGGATTGCATCTTGTATGAAGATATAAATAAATAAACCTAAAAATAAAGTCAATAACACAAAGAATTGCTCCAATCTCAGAAACTATACTGCATGATTCACAAAATGGATTTAGAAAAGAGCGTTCCTGCAATGACTGTATCTTCACGATAACACAACTTATGGAGAAACGACGAGAATATAACCTACCAACTCTAATAGCTTTTATAGATTATGTAAAAGCTTTTGATAAAGTTAAAAGAAATTTGCTATGGGAAATAATGATTAAAAACGGTTTTCCTCAACATCTTATAAGAGTAATACAAAGTATGTATACAAATACAAAGTTTAAATTGGAGAAATCCATAGAAGAGGGTAATTTAGTAGAGATTAATTTAGGAGTACGACAGGGGTGTCCATTATCACCTACCCTATTTAATATATATATTAATGACGCAGTTGTACGATGGCAGACTATGCTTACAACACATTTTAAAATAAAAGGGAGAAACATTGATACACTGTTGTTTGCTGACGACCAGATCTTAATTGAAGATTCGGAAGATAATTTACAAAGAGCCATACATGAATTAAATAATATTACAAGTGAATATAATCTTCAGATCTCATATGAAAAAACGAAAATAATGGCTCTTAAAGGAAGAGATCTGTTAAGAGCAAAAATTTTCATAAATAATAAGCTCATCCAACAACAAAGTGATTTTAATTATCTTGGTTACATTGTGTCATATACCGGCAATAGAGATGTGCAAAATAAAGTAAACAAATTCCAAACACTATGTGGTACAATAAAAAGAACTTTTAAAAATTGTAATAGAGCAACACTGTTAAAACTTTACAAAGTAATGGCGATCCCAACCTTGCTTTACGGGTGTGAAAGTTGGGTCTTGACTGTCTCACAACAGAAGAAAATAGAGGCTGCTGAGATGAAATTTTTGAGACAGGTCACAGGTTATAGACTCATAGACAAAAAGAGAAATGAAGATATTAGAAAAGAATTGGAAATTCAGAGTCTAAATGAAACAATCATTGAATACAGACAAAGATGGCAAGATCATATACAAAGAATGGATGAAGATCGTATCCCACAAATAATATATAAGTATAAACCTGTAGGTAGAAGAAATGTCGGCAGGCCACGGATGAGATGGTCGGATCAGTTTTCTTGAAGATGGAACGAGCCACAAGGCTTATGCCGTGATGAAGATGATGATGATGATGATGATGATGATGATGATGATAAAGTCACAACCACAATTTAAGTCACACGGAGTTAGTGTACACTCGAAGTTGGTTGCTTGACGGTTGTCAGCCCACTTTGAGGTCTGTGGATATAGAGGGAAAAATTGGATCAGTGTCAGTTAGAGTTCCCGGGTAGCTCAGTGGTAGAGCGTTGGTACGTTAAACCAAAGGTCCCGGGTTCGATACCCGGCTCCGGAACAATTTTTCCCTCGAAATTATTCATGATAAAGTCAAGTTTAAGAAATTACAAAATTCATTCAGGTCTGTATTTCCGATTGGACAGAATGGGTAACTGCCTGAGGGAATCAGAGTCATTGTGCCCGAGGATGGCAAAAATAACAAATGAGCGCCAAATTCAGATATTTAAGAAATGAATCAATGATAAGATCGACATTTACAAAATTATATCTGAAAGGAATTATCTAACAGTTTTAGAGACCTAACTGCAATTACATATTATTAAATATCGATGTATTTATCGATGACATTTTGTTGTCCACTGCACATTGATGAGTAAATACCAAACAATTTTCCAGCTTGCCGTAATCGAATTCTGAACCCTAAGGTGGGAATATATTACAAAATATGTATAAACATATAAAAGCTGCTAATGAGATTGACGTCTTACATTTGTAATACCGGTAACTTAAAAATGTAAGAACAAATGCATTTTATCTATTTGAAGAGCTCTGACCTATGAAAGAATGATAAAATATAAAATTAATCGATGTGGAAACAGGAAGGTAAAGTATGAATTTCCTCCAGTGGCAGCATCTCTCAATATAGTCTTGCTTAAATTGCTGCAATTCGAAGTTACAAAATATTGTTTTTCGCTGTTAGAAAAAGCAAAAATTGTAGAGCATTTGTAGAGGACGGAGTTGCTTATGTTAGATTTTAAGCTAATTAATTTGTTTACTAATGAGAGAACATTAATATTACTAAAAATACTTTACTCAAATCCGTTACAGTATTCCTTTTGTCAACAAAATTTAATTAAATTTAATTACGCAAATGGTATTACTTTTGTATGGCAATAATGAAGAGAAAACAAAGACTTTTTTGTTGATTGTAAAAATGATTACAAATAAATACCATTATAAATAAATATAATTACAAATTAAAGGCTTATGTATGGCAATAAACAATGAAAGAGGAATGAAAATATAAAAAAATGCAGATGAAAAGAAAGCACTTCACTATTTCAGGAGATCTCTGCAAAGGGGAGACTTGGAGTGGTAGATTCAGACATATTAATTCTGGAGGAAAATATAATACGAGGGAAGGAAATGATTATGTGTAAAAAAGTGAAATTAATATAATAAAGACAAAAGTACAATGAGTTCCGTATTATAGTATTTGCACCAACATTTTTACATGTGTGCATAACATATTATTTTCTAACCAAAAATAAATAAAGAATCTGGTCTTACAATCTGATTAACAATTTACATTCAATCTTGTTCACGCTTAGTCAAAATATTTCATAACTTAAACTTTACTGATTAAATGTAAATAGCCTATATATACAGTATTATGTTCTTTGCTGCATTATAAGTCTTCAAAGTTCTGTGATCCAACGCTCAGAAAACTTAACATTTTTAACCCTCGCAACTTAGCTGCCCTAGAATTTCATACTACGGTATCTGCGGTCTTTTTTGACCCCAAGAATATTTGTTGTTAATAATTATGATATTTTATAGCTTAATGCATTTTAATTTTATTAAATGTAATTTTATTCTTCATATTATAGTTGTAATCCCCTGGTAGAAGGGCCTGACGGCCTTATCTCTGCCAGGTTAAATAAATAAATAAATAAATAAATAAATAAATAAATAAATAAATAAATACCGTACTAAATAAATAAATATAAGCTTATACACTATATAAGCAAATTGAAAGTTTTTATTGGACCTAGAATTATACGTTATGTTTATGTTAATTTAATTAGTTTAATAGCAGACTATTTATTCTGTATCTGTGTTTTTACTTTTTCAATTACCAAACAACACATTCATTTTCCTTGAAATATAACACAAAAAGGAAAATGTTGCATCAGGTGTTAATTATTATGTTTATACAGTTAATTAATAGAAAGAACAAGAAGCTAACTTTACAAATACAAATAATTAATTATTCTTGAATCTACAACATTTTACCAAAGCCTATATGACAGTTTATACTGTATTTGTTTAATTTGTTCACTTTACAAAGTGCATGTTCACTTTGCAATAAAACACTATCACTACAAAATAATTTTAATTAGAAAATAAAGACATGTTCTATAGCTGGGGCCATCCACGAACCCAAGTAATAAACATGAAAAAAATAATCAATATAAAATTATGAAATACTAATTTTAATTGTAAAGGAAACTAAAATAACCAAGGGTAGCATATCTAGGTTACTGGAACGTTTCGGAATAGATGGATGTAATATTAACAATAAAATATGGTGTAGGGGTCAGAAAAGACTTCAGGTAAGTGTCAAAGATTAAGAGATGATTCTACGCAACAACTGTTGAAGAAAAATGTACCAGAATAGTCGAGAATATACATTATATTAGGCCTGACAATTTATTGTATGAGTAGTATATTGATTATTAACCTCAAATAATAATAATAATAATAATAATAATAATAATAATAATAATAATAATAATGGTGGGTAGGCTTACTTGATTGTTCGTCATTCACCCATATGAAGCCAGTTCAGAGTCGAATAATAATAATAATAATAATAATAATAATAATAATAATAATAATAATAATAATAATAATAATGATGATGATGATAATAATAATAATAATAATAATAATAATAATAATAATAATAATAATAATAATAAACACGGTAATTTTACTTGAAGCAAGTAAAGAGATAGGTTTGGAAGTATCGGTAAATCCCGAAAAGACAAAGTATATAATTATGTCTCGTGACCAGAATATTCTATGAAATGGAAATATAAAAATTGGAATTTATCCTTTGAAGAGATGGAAAAATTCAAATATCTTGGAGCAACAGTAACAAATATAAATGGCACTCGGGAGGAAATTAAATGCAGAATAAATATGGAAAATGCCTGTTATTATTCTATTCTTTTTGGATAAAATGACATTTTAAAATTATAAATTTATGAAGTTATAAATGAATAGATTATACAAATAGAAAACGGTAAATTTATAGATTTTTAAAAAAATTTTGTTAAATTGTTCTTACTAACTTTCAGGTGCGCGTCCTTTTCTTTGTAGGATTGTACTTAGGAAGCATTTTAAAATCTCTTTTATATTCTGACAAATTTAATATTTTTTGAGCTCCTCTTTTCTTAAATATGATCTTTTTCACCAAATGATAATTTTATCAATTTCAGAATGATTTAATTTTTCTCATTAAATTTTACGATTTTTTGATTGTATGTACAAGAAAATGCACACATTTAATAACGCATTAAGAAAGAGTAATTTGATTTATTTTACGTAATGGATTTTATGCACACTGCATGGAAATTTTTAATTATTTTATTAATTGTTATTTATGTAAATTTGAAATTTCTATTATTTTCTGTTTTATAGTGTGTTGGTACAGGTAACGTCCTATGTCATAGAAGGACACGAAGAATGTAGAAGTTTTACCGGAAAAATCTAAAGACGACTTTTAATGCATACTGAAATAGAAGAAAATAAGATAAATTCGTTGGCGATTCCCAACAGATTGTCCATGGACCATGCAGGAATTAAGTAATCATCCAGTTCATGTAGTTACACGACATAAGCGGAAGTGACTTAGCAGATATCATGCCCGAGACAAGTCAAAGCAACCAAACTTAAACTATCAACTAGCATGTGCCTATATACTTTGTCCTTTATCATGGTTAGTATGCCGCAACAAAGAGAGTGGTTTCCTTTCTTGGATCATAATATGTCAACCTTACCCATTCCAGCTTTTTATAATAATGACATTTTCGACAAGTGTTCAATAATTACTCTTTCAAATGGAGGGAGCGAGATATGTATATTCTTTGACAACAGGAAAGACAGTCTGTTCACAGCAATACAGTTTGATGTCATCAGACTGTGAGGAATTCAGAAATCAGTTGCAATTTAAACAGACTAGTAACAAGTTACATAAAGAGAAACAGGATAAACTGAATTGTAGACTTTCTTTTTTTAGATTTATTACAGAAAATTATTTTGGTAGAAACAGTTGGGATTACCTCGATGACTGGATTTGTTTCTAGGTTAAAATGCATTAAGAAGAAGAAGAAAGTTAGCTTCCCTTATGAAAAGGTTGCCAGATTTGACAAAGCGTATTACATATGATTTGGAAACACACCTAAAAGGTAAAATGATATGCATTTGAAACGATGAGGGAATCGAATATACAAAATGTCAGAAAAATTTACACCCAAGTAGCGTTTGTGCTCATTTACAGTTAAGAAAGGGGAAAAAAATATCATCAGATAGGTTAGAATGATATGAATGCCATATACCTCGAGAAAAATAATAGTACGGATTTATTGGCATTGATATCTAAACCAATCAACAGCCATCGGTTAAGATAACTTGAAATTTCCATTATCACTCCCGTACAAATGATTTCTCAATATCTGAACCGATCCTTTGAGGGCACTAATGGCTATTTCCTTCACACTGCTGTGTGTTAGCCCCAGGTTTTTAGATTTTTTGGCAAAGAAGGAGGGTATGGTACCTCGTGCTCCCACCATCAGACCTATTACAGCAATGTGGGACAGACTATATTTATCTTTATAGAATGGGATTGTTGGTTCATAGATCTGTTTCTTTTCACTGTCCACCTCATGCGGTTGATCTGCATGTGTCTCAAATCTGATGGTGGGATCAAGAATGTATGCCGAGTTGTTCTTAATGGCAATGATATCAATTCGCCGAACACTTCCTTGTGTGGCTAGTCCCTGCACCTCTTGATGGACTGTAAACCCAACTTCCTTCAGTGCCTCGGCCAGCATAGAACGGACAGCATGGTGACGGATGTTGCGAAGGCCTCACTATAGGGGCAGAAGCCAAGAATATGGGGAAGAGTTTCAGTCTCGCTGACATACAAAGTGTCTACTATTTTATTAATCTAGCTATGTTGTATGGTAAACTAAATGGCGATCTAAAATTTACTCAGGATAAAAACATAATCTGATAAATTATATATGCATATCTTCAAGTATGCAACATACAATAATTACTTAAAAGAGATTTTTTTTTGTGGTGGACGCAAGTATGATGATTCTTTTATATAATGATGTAAGATGGTTAAGCAAAGAGAAAACAATAGAAAGAGTACAGTAATATATATAAATTGAGAATATTCCTTACTACAGAGGTACTTCCCTTGCCAGAACAAGATGACATTACAGTCACCTTAAAATGAAGTGAAGCTGATACTATCATTCCTGATCCATATCAATCCATATCACCAATTCATCTCATCTTCGATCTTGCATAGTCCCATATTTCGATTTCCCTCACACTCTTTAAGTTGACTATCATTCAGTCGAATTTCATGTGAGATCAATGTATTCTATTATTTTTAAATACAGTTAGATGTGGCTCACCATAATTTACATAGTCTAAACAATAATTTGTAGTATGAGAGATTAAAATTAAATTTTATGCCTCGGGTGCTAATTTCCACGAGCACATAAAATCTGTTTACCCTCGTATGCTATACATGATTTGATCCATTACTGGTATCTAAATTTAATTTTAAATTTTTTGTCTTTTCTTTGCAGGTATTTTCTACTCCACTGGTGTTTTTTTTTTCCTCGTGGTTTGAAGTAAACATTTGAGGATATGTCTTTCAAATATACGAGTACCAAGATACATTTAACTATTCTAACGTCACATCAATAAATTTAGGAATGCAGTTATATTGTCAGACTCCAAAGCAGCTATTCTATCAATCGTCTCTAAACACACACCTTCATCTCAAACAGCAAAAATAACTAAAATGGTCTCTCAATTAATATCACTCAATAAAAGAATTGTATTCCAATGGATACCATCCCATTGTGGAATCCTGGGAAACGAGAATGTGGATGCTTTAACAAAGAAGGGCAGCACTGCTACTTACAGACCTGTTACTAAATCTGCGTATTACTCTGTGAAAAGATTTATTAAATCTACATACTTAGACTCCAACAAACAAAATTTGATACAATCCCAAGGGAAAAAATGGAACTCTCTGCATCATAATCCACAGTTAATTCCCGATTTACCACGAAAATCGTCTGTAGCTGCATTTAGATTGGCAACAGGCCATGATTGTTTGGCCAAACACATGCATAGAATTGGAATATATCAATCCCCTAACTGCCCATTGTGCAACTCAATCCAAGAAATGGATTCGGAACACCTCAAAATCTGTGCTTCAGTGGCTGGCCATGATAATATCTTTGAAAAATATTGGAGTGCAAGAGGTAAAATGACTTTATTGTCAAACGCCTGGCATTAGAAAACAACAACAACAACTATTCTAACGCCGATCTACCGCCAGTAATGACAACAATCAAAAGGTTGGAGGCATTTAAATGTACACACTATTTTCTGAGCTAAAAAAATATGAAAGTTCCATATTAAATGGTCCTTGAGATGAGAAAAGAAAACTGCATGTTCACTAAATTCTGTGTATATACAAATGGACTGTTCAAAAGCCAATCAGTGTAAATCAGAAATATTAGCTAAATTTATTATTTTCAATAGAAAACTGACGTATATGGATGATAATGTACAAAAATAAAAACGAAATGATGCTTTATGCAAGATATAACAAAAATAAAATAATAATATTATTCTTTTTTCTGAATTTTCTGTTTCTAATTGTACTTCAAAACCTTAATAATGCTGAATTTCATATCAGTGATTTACACTATTTGGCTTCTGACCTGTACAATGATTACTAACTAGAGTGTAATAAAAAACAATACAGATTATGAAAACTGCCAAGTATTGCTAAATACCGGTATATGAAATCATCACATAATCTTGTATTTGCACAAATAAACGAAAAAGTTTAACATGAGAATATGTATGTGACCAGCTGATTACTCAATTATTGAACACAAAATCACAAATTTTATTTTTTATAGCTGAAGAATTTTCCTTAAATACTGTAAAACAAACTGAAAACTGTGTAATTATAATGAAACGTTTATTTAACATAAATAAGTGACCTTCTCTTATCATTCCCAAAATACTTAGAAACACATTTATACTACCGGTATCTAGTTATTACAAATATAGCAATATTCAGACATTTTTAATGAAAACATCTTACCCCAAAGTCTCCTAAAATGCAAACACATATTAAATGTTACCGGTACTTAATCTTCATTTAATCATAAAGCCAATTTATTAAAAGTTAGACTGATAAATTAAACCCTTTTCACATCTCCCTCACCTCAGTTTGTCGTAAAGACTACCAATAAGTCTGAAATTTTGTGAAAAAATTATAGTCTAGACTTGACTCTCATATTTCCAAAAAGTTTACTATTTACAACTGAAGCATGCAGTTTTAAAACCAGATAATTTCATGCAAGATTTTTTTTTTTCGAAAGAGTGAAAAAATTGTTCACGAACTACTTATGTGGCTTTGGAAATTTTCTGAATTTTCAAATGTCTTTGTCCAAATATGGAATGCACTGTTCCTGAACTTATAAAGAACACATATTTTGTGCGTTACTTACTTACTGGCTTTTAAGGAACCCGGAGGTTCATTGCCACCCTCACATAAGCCTGCCATTGGTCCCTATCCTGAGCAAGATTAATCCAGTCTCCACCATCATATCCCACCTCCCTCAAATCCATTTTAATATTATCTTCCCATCTACGTCTCGGCCTCCCCAAAGGTCTTTTCCCCTCTGGCTACCCAACTAACACTCTATATGCATTTCTGGATTCGCCCATACGTGCTACATCAAACGTCTGGATTTAATGTTCCTAATTATGCCAGGTGAATGATACAATGCGTGCAGCTCTGCATTGTGTAACTTTCTCCATTCTCCTGTAACTTCATCCCTCTTAGCCCCAAATATTTTCCTAAGAACCTTATTCTCAGAAACCCTCAATCTCTGTTCCTCTCTCAAAGTGAGAGTCCAAATTTCACAGCCATACAGAACAACTGGTAATATAACTGTTTTATAAATTCTAACTTTCAGATTTTTGGACAGCAGACTAGATGACAAAAGCTTCTCAACCGAATAATAACAGATATTTCCCATATTTATTCTGAGTTTAATTTCCTCCAGAGTGTCATTTATATTTGTTACTGTTGCTCCAAGATATTTGAATTTTTCCACCTATTCGAAGAATAAATCTCCAACTTTTATAGTTCCATTTCGTACAATATTCTGATTGCGAGACATAATCATATACTTAGTCTTTATTTTGTGCGTTACAAAACTTGTTTAAAAAATGACCGAAACTGGAGTACTTTGGTTTTAAAATTACGCCTCAATTAAAAATATCTTAATTAAATTCAGCCACATCACACTCAGAACTATGGAATTACTATGTTGGCATACCTTCATCGATATCGGGAGGCAGACCACCAACAAACACCTTCCTGGAATAACGTTCTCCTGTTTCTGATCCCTGGCTGTGTGGGGATGAACGTGAGGGGGAGCTGAGGGGAGGTGCAGGTGGGGGCAGCACTTGGCCATCTACAAGGTGTGAAGCCGGGTCCTCCAACAATGCTGCTTGTTCCTCCAATCCAGGGAAGAATGGGGACTTGCCTGTAAAAAGACAAAATATTCACAATAAGTACAAAAAATCACAAAATAGGGACTAATTATCTGTCTACAAATATTGTTATAATGTTACATTACATATCCATAAGCAGCTAGTTATGGAGAATACCCTAAAAATTTAGAAATTAAATCTAGGGCCTATAATGTTTCTAGTGGTAAGTAATATAACTGTCTTCTCTGTCATCACTCTGCATAAACTTCAAGAACAATCTTGATATGTAGGATATATATACCAAAGTAGATTGAAGATTCAATATGTTCGCGCCACTGTAAACGAATTTTTCACAATTTTATCACTGCCACAACACATTTAACTTCTTATTGCGCTATATATATGGCATGTTCACTAAATTAAACACACTTCAGAAGCAAAATATAAAAATAATGAGTGGTGGTTCGAATAACTCATCACTCTTGGCATGCTTCTCGTTTCATCCACTAGGTGGCTCCTGACTCAGTGTAGTGGGGACGGTTAATATTGCAAAAAAAAAAAATTAAATGTGTAGTATTAACTTATGTGAGAGGTTAGATTCATATCACATCCACCACACCCCATTCTACACTGAAGTTCCACCATTCCCTTCCTCATATTACGCCACATTAAGGAAATATGGTGGTCTTCTTCATTCACACACGACAAATTTCGTGCCAAGTAACATATCTATTTGGGCCGGGCTGGGTGGACATACAACTCTCCTAGTGGTCACATCCAGTTTCCACTACTTCATACTATACATCCTAATTATTTTCAAGGTATTATAGGAATGTTTTCTAGTGGCGCATACATATTGAACCTTTACCCAAAAGTAGATTTTTTTTGGAAACTTTCTTTGATACAAAATATCAGTATCTATAATAAAATCCCATTTTCTTGTGATAGGCTATATTCACATTCACTTCGAAAGTAAAAATTAAATTCTGCTGGAAAATAATGTGCAACATAGATATAAAAAGTAATAATAATAAACAGACCAAGCTTAGATAAAAATTTAAAGACTAAATACTAGTAGGATACAGTAACATGAAAGTACTAACATAACAAATTTCATATAAGTTAGTAATCTTCTCAGATTCTTTCTGTTACGAGTACGGTATCCATTTATAAGAGTGTACCTGTTGTTATCTATCTATACAGTACGATAAAATATTACATTTTATGTGATAACTGATAATGAAAAAGGAAACGTAATATAATGGGGTTAAACATCATACCGGTACATCATGGAATTAACCCAGCATTGCTTGGGAGCTTAGAAAAATATCATAACATTCATAACTGCTATTAGAAAACAAGAATGAAAACTGAGGCCCTTCTGAATACATGAGGTACATAATAATAAACACAAGCCTTTTAACATTAAATCTTCCTTTAAGGTGCAGTAACGGTATCATTTATAAGTTACAATAATATTTAGCAATGTATATAAACAAATATATCCTAGTGATGTAGCTATAGTAAATTGTAAGATTAAAAAGAATGAGCCATTCTTTATAAACTTCATGTGGAGAATCCTCAGTTTTTGTTCTCCACTCTTCTAAAATGATAAACCAGTAGGCTACTAAAAATGTGTGAGAAGTATTAGTAAGAATAGATTAATGAATTACGTGCAAAAATAGAATCATAGCAAGTAAAGATATTGCAGAAATACAGAAGTTGTGCATGGAAGTTACATTCAGGTCTTGAAAGTGTGATTTAAATAAGTATTTCTTTAAAAGAGGATAATGTGCACATGCTAAGGATGATCATTTTTGTACATTATTATAGGTTAATACAGATATTAATTTAATTTGTAATTAATACATGTTTTAAAGGTATATTAATATAACAACCAAAGACTACAGAAGGAATATCTATGTCGATTTACATACTGAACAAATACACAAAAGTCATTGTCTTCAATTCTAAGTCTGTTGTTGCTTCTTATAAGTTATTACGGCAAGCAGGCAAGTTTCACAATTTTTACGAAAATATGAAAATTTCTGTTTCTAGAATTCCATTCGAATAATGGATTACAGAATTATTGCTACAGCCTAGGCCTACATCATTTTTATGTTTATTGTATAAAATAAAATATCCAAAATAATTTCATATATAAAATATTTATAATTTTTATAACACTTACAGTAACCCAATTTCCTAATTGTAAAACGAGGTCGTCGTCTAATAAATACAGCCATAATAAATTGTAAGTACGTGTTTTCGTTACATATCCTGGAACTATAATGGCTTCCATTGTTGTCCCGCTTCCTACTGTATTTGACATTGTTAACAACATTTGAATTTTAAACTACACTATAAACATTTCAATTTCAGTGACAAATATTAATTCGCTGTTATTAATAATTTACAATTTCTATATAGATGCAGAAATATTACATTACAAAATTAAATACCAGTAATAAAAAAAAACGCGCTACTACGTAACATTAATCTATGTCCTTATTTAATAGACCGTCCTATTTAACTTTAATTATGATAACGGTATATTAAAGTACTAATGTAGTCCATTATATGTATGTGATTTGAATTTTCAATATTGTATATAATAAAATGTCGTGCAATGCTATAATTGTTAGAACAAATAGGAAGATAATGTGGTTAAAAATAGAAAGTTTGAAATATAGAAACGTATCACACAAAATGGCCTGTAAAGCAGGAAGAATGCATATTGCATGAAGAAGAAACATGTCTATTGTGAGGTTAAAATGGACTAAGACCTTGGTGCACCTACCTCACATTATTACTTACCAATTCTCATAATATTATACATTCTTCTTTATAATAATTTACTTCTAACAGAAAATCTATACTTTCTTCTCGCTGTTTTATAGACTATCGGTACCTCCGTCTACACAACTAAGGATGAGTCACCCTCACTTCGTCTTCCTATCGTGCGATTGTTGGGAATTCAGCTTTGTACACAGTTATCTAGCAGTTCGCCCCACCACTATCATATTAAGAACATCCTTGAAATGGCAATGTATTCATACGTTGCTATGTGATTCATAAATGAAAGCATAGACTTAATCTTATGTCTTTTATGTCGCAATAAGCTGAAATGTTGGTTAATGAAGCATTTTGTTGTGAAATAAGAGAAAAACGCAGCTTACGTTTTTTTTTTTTTAATATTAGAACAGAAATCTGCTTTTGTGTATCTATGATCATCTCTGGTTAAATCAGTGAGCTCTATTTTTAACTCGTGTCGTTACACGTTCATAGAAAGTGTAACCGGCTGACAGCATTAGTTTCGCCTGGGTATTAAATAACTTAGGCTCTTCAAACACTTGGGAGAAAAGACGCACCTTCAATTCGTTTCCACAGTTAAGAACGTTATTTTATACTTAACCAAGAGTAGTTGAAATACGAGCATACGGCCATAATTTTATATACCGGCATTTATTTATCTATTTATTTAATCTCGTGGAGTTAAGATCATCAGACCTTCTCTGACACATTGTGGCTATGTGAAGCAGGCTGGGCTAATTTAAATGATTTCTGAGGCCTCTCCAATACCTCAATACTAGGGAGCGGGCTTATCATTCGACGAACTTGGGCTCGATTTCCGACGTGGCCTGGAATGATAGCCTAGTTGTGGTGGATAAGGTAAGAGGGTGAGAATTTTAGCTCGGTTCTCCAGTTTAAATAATGATATAAAAATCATTCCACCAACATTCTTTATTTCACTTTATGTTTCCCTTCATTTAATTAAACGATAGCAAAGAGCGACTTGAGAGCGTAGTAGGTGATATTAAATGGAAGTTGGCGGGATTCGCTGATTTAGGCCTATAAAGTTAATCTGTATATCTGGTGACCGTTAGAGAACTCCCTGAGCTCATCTTTTGTACATCTTGATCACACAACTTTTAACACCATATCACTTCGGAATATGTAGTTAATTGCTTTCGCGTGTTAAATATTACAGTAGTACTTTGTTGACTAGTTTCAGCTTGTTGTGGTCTATATCTACGAATGGCAGATGCACACTTTCGAATCTCTCATTTCAACTTAACCCCCCTGATCATAACGCAGAAAGAATTTTTGTTCGTCCGATTCGTAAATTATTAAAAAATAAGAAATAATTGAAATGTAACATAACATAGGTATGTCTTGATACACCAATATTTATATCTGTCTATTAACTAATCTCACATTGTTTAGTGCAGAAGTGGGATATTGTGAATGAATGAAATAACATTTCATGTGTTTTTTTTTACGGTACCGGTATATGGAAACTATTGAGACATTCTATAGATTTAAATTTAACTGAGGTTGGCTATTGTTATGATACGTGATTTAGAAAACAAGTATTTTAAAGCAATTTCTGCATTTTAAACTTTATGTTACTCGTTCATGATCTTCCAAAACGAGTAGAATATAATCAATTGACAGAATATAATAAAACGAGAAATATAAATATGAAAAATAACAATAATATTATTACAATCACAATATCGATATGTAATCGTAATCAGATTGGAAATAAATGGTAGCTATTGAAAGTCCAGTAATCTGTATTATTTTTACAGATCTAACGAAATAGGAACTATATTATTGCAAAATGTCTGTGTTATTCCTTCTAATGTAAGCCATAAGATAATTGTTGCAATGCACCAAAGTCTTACAGTTTAAATAACGTAATTAATTCACAAGATTTAATCAATTAAAGTTTAATAATCATCCAATTTGCAAGGCGTGCGCTAAAAAACTACCTCTTCTACGTCCAAAGCTTCTTGCTGCATGAAAAAGAATATTCTAAGTTAGTACACCTCTCTAGAAACAGTGACACTCTGTATTAGTGCCTGTACTCCTCAGCTATACCTACGATAACTGAGGGTTGCAATTAGATATATGGACAGATGAAAAAGTAGGGCGGTTTGGAAAGGATTGCATGGCTGGATGTAGGGTGTGTACATGGGATGACAGCAAAGCCAAGGTACAGTAGTACTTGTTTGAAATGCCCAAAAGCTGCTTAACTACACAATACACAACATAACATTCCATTTCCTACAGCAATAACCTGGGTTAACATTCCACAAGGGGACACGACAATAATATAGCCTATTTGCTTCTGCGCAAATGAGCTTGTCTGCTGTCTCGAAGGGGGAACAGGAGTTTTACAACTTCTACATTATTCTATAAGCATACACTCTAGGCAAAGTTACACGACAATGCATCCAGGATTTTAAAGAAAGTTCTACTCATTTCAACGAGGTTAGTTCGATTACTTTGTACTCTTTCTCTCATGTTCATTGTATGTAGGTTGATAGTATGAAACTTTAAACCACTAGCCCAACACACGTACAGTAATTAAACAAAGTCGGGAAGTAATGAGATTTCATCAGTATAACTAGGTTCGCTTTGTTTCTAAGAACTATCGCTAGGTTCGTTTCTACCCAGTAATTATTAGGGTGCCCAATAGATGTCGTTTCTAAGGAGCAAAAATTGCAACAATTGGCTACAATGTAATGAACTGTATTTTGGATGTTGTATCAACTTTGATTATTCAGCGTCTATAATAATTTATAATATAACTATAAATCTAAAGATGGCGGATACAAGTCAAAACTATTAATTAATTAAGGTACATTTTTCGATATTAACACAGGAAAGTTAAAAAGTTGTTTATTTAATAAATTTAACAGATTATCAGTGACGAGATGGGATTGTAAAAGGGTTATCAGATGAAAAAAATAGAAGCACGACGTTTTATCTAGAAAAAGCATGATTTTCCACAAGAAAAGCAGACGTCATGATAACGTGACACTTTTGGTTATTTCAGAGTTTCTAAATTGGCAGTGTATAAAATTGACCATATTTTCATCGGTCAATGTGATTAACTCCATAGTTCAGTAAGAAGCCCACAGAATGCAGTACCGGTATTCTTCTTGACTACACCACAGAATTAATTACGTGTATTTAACTTTAACCTTCAATATCTCAAAATATTTGGAAAAGGAATTAATCATGTTGAGCGCCTCATATAACGTAACGTTTATTTTCAAATTTTTATATAATAATGTAAATTGTTAGTTTCAGTATAAATAGGATTGACACAAAACTGTTAATAATCATTAATTAAATTAACTATTTAACAGTACAGATTAAAATAAACTTATAAGTTAGTTTAATTTTGTGATTGTTGGTACTAATCTGATTTCTTTGGCAAGGAATGTTTGTTTGTCACCCGTAAATACTTGTATCCATGTAAAATACGTATATCTTCAATTAAATTTTATAGATATTTTCTCTAAGTCTAATGGACTCCACACATAGACGGCTTATTTATTTGGTCCATTGAGAACTCACGACAGAGGAAAGCAGGACAGTTTTCTGATTTCCTACAATGCCTAACCGGACGCAGGACATACACCCAGCGAATAGGGATTATAAAGAATGGACACTGAGCTAATTTGCCTGTGTTTTGTTTCTCTGTGCGCCAGCGGCTAGTTCCACTTTCAAGCGCTAGAGGTAGTGTAATCGAGCATACGCTAAGTTAATAATTGAGAATAGAATTAAGGCACAGGATCCAAACATCGCCTACCTTATTGCATAATCCAGTAACGCTTTGCTTCAAATAAATTCAAGTTAACAGCTTTTCCTTATTTCTCAGTGACAAACTAGTTGTAATAATAATATTTTATATTTCAGATATCATAAATTATATTATAAAATAATATAATACATTATAAAATTAAGATCGAATTCGTTTAATATTTGTATATAATATAATATAGGTATATGGTTTTACTTCTCGTAAGAGTTTTGTTTTTCCATTTTCAGCGCTATCAAATCATTACATATTTTAATTGTTGTTGGGGTCAACGTCTCAACTCTCATTATAAAGGAACTCTAGAATCTAGACATTACAGTTAATGAAGGATTTATTATTTTATGGATCCAATTTATTTTATTTGAGTATATAATGTACCTAGATGTATTAATTGTATGTGTTATATTTCCGCTGTGTCGACTGCTAGTTGGTGTGATGTCAGCGCCAACTCTAGGGAGAAGGCAGAATCTGACGCTCTAGCTGGCTTGAAGGTCATTGAAATCAGTCCAGCTACATCAAAGGTACCGACGCGAAGTGTCCATTCTTTATAATCCCTATTCGCTGATACACCTAAAAGGAGAACATGTCTGGTGAAATCCGGACGTCTGACGAACCTAGTAGCGAGAAGAGTTCCTTACACTTCGGTGTGCTACTATGATGTAATGATGCAATGAAAATATTAATTTAAAACTAAAATATGTGCTTGATATTACTACAGTATACGCATTAAATATTACGTAGTAGGTATTCATGGTATCTAGAGTGGATCTCGACTAAAGGGACAAAACATGGTAACTGTTTACGCTAGTCTCTGTAATAAGGGCTCTCTTATGTTATTCTACGACTTGATGTTGAAACTACGCGGTCTCCTACTCGAAAAAATCCAATTTCCCAGTCTTATTCAGGATACCGAATAGAGCTGTTAACAGTATTTCCTCTATTTCTATCAAACACAGATTAATGTCATTTGCATCGTGTGACGGTGAGTTTTGAGCTATCCACAGAACAAATTATCTTTCACGATATCAGTGTTAAGGGATTGATGTTTGGAGCACGAGGAACGATACCTAACTTCTCTTCTCAATTCTATTAGACCCTAGGACTGCACAAATCTTTTCTGAGTGAAATGGCCCTCCTCATAATTAGAGAGTCGTTCAAATTTTTACGGAACCACCTATATGGACTCTAATTCAGTGTACTGAAAAAAACTGACGCACCATTATCATTTTTCTTTTTCTTATTAGCTTTCATTGCTTCTTTACTTGTAACTTTTTTATTCTGTATCCTGCCATTGTTTGTTTGTGTACTTGTTTACTTTTTTCTTACTCTGTTATCTATCATCATCTATTTGTTCTTGTATTGTTTTGTATGCTTTGTCTAATGGCAGCCTCTAATTTGAGGACGCTCTAGTAAATAAATAAATAGATAAATAGATAGATAGACAGACAGACAGACAGATAGATAGATAGATACATAGATAAATAGATAAATAAATAAATAAATAAATAAATAAATAAATAAATAAATATAGGACTGGCAGAAAGAGTATTGAAAAAAATAATTTTTATAATTCTAAATTCAGGTATCATTTATTCAGAAACTACTTCAGATAAAGGACTGAAATTTTGTATGCTAATGTAAATTATATAGTCCTTCAAAATGAATGGACTACTATTTTAAAATATTTCATTCAAGTAGTGAAAATGTTGGAGAGACTTCGTATTTTTATAGGAAAAAATAAACGTCACATTTTACTTGTGTAATAGAAAAAAGTACCATTATTATTTTACTCATTTTCTCAAATAATATGTTTTTAACACGGAGGGAAAGATTGAAAAATGCGAGATTAAAACTTTTTTCAATATTTTTTTCTTTCTGCCATGTCTATAATTATTAAAACAATGAAAGATAGTTCGCTTCAGTGGTCAGCTCACAATTCACATCACACGGTTTAAAGGACATTAGTTTGTGTTTCATAGAAACAGAGGAAAAAATAGTTTATATATTCATATTCAGTATACGCGAAAATACTATTAACAGCTCTACCCAGATTTGCAAATTATGATGCAATTGTATGCACTTTTAAACATACTTTTTTATAAGTTAAATATTATGGTTACAAAAAATAAAATATGCATTTTATGACCAAATATTGTACACAACTCTGTGTGTGAATGTATTGCTTTGAAAATGAATAATAATTTCAATGCCATTCCAAGGAAATGGATATTTCAGTCGCATGGATCGTTAAATATTTTGTCGAAGCAGAAAAGCTTCAAAGAAAAGTTGCAGCACATAATGAAATGCTGTTCCGTATCCTAGCAACGTTACAGTCAATAGTTGCTATCGCTGAATATGAAGTACAGCCAAGTTATATTGAATCGTGCTGTCATAACACGAAATAGATGTATCGTACGTACACACGTGGGGAACACATACCGTATTGGTCCGAATATAAGCCGCACTTTTTATTCAAATTTCAAACTCGAAAAGTTGGGGTGCGGCTTATTTGCGCGGCCGATAAATTTAAACTTGAAATGTGGCGCATGTTGCTACCGGCAATTTTATCATTTTGAAATGGAGCAACAATGCCACGCACTCGTGTTTGAAATTGTCAGCAGTCGTATGGTATATGACGCAACAATGTACCAGTCTTCATATTACAGTGATCGTACTCTTTTGTATGATAGGACAGATTAAAACAGTTTGTACGTAGCTACGGGTTCAGCCATGAGCGGAAACGTAGAAAGAAAAGCTTCAACAAGCTTGGGAATTCGGCGCAGTTATGACGCTAGTTTCAAACTTGCAGTTATTCGTCATGCTAGGAGTACGTCTAATAGAGAAGCCGGCAAAAAGTTTAGTGTGGATGAGTCTAATGTGCGCTGGATGGCAGTGAGGACGACGTACTTTGAGCGGAGAGTGATGAACAAAGTGACAGTGATGAAACAAATACCGGTACCGGTAGTAGTGAAGTCAGCAGTGACATTGGAGAAGACGGTGATTAGTTGTACCGGTATTTTTGGTGATTTACCCACGTAATACCGTAATTGAAGAAAAAGTGTTTAAATAGTGTAAACAGTTTTGTAACTGGATAATGTGACAGGTAAATTTCACTGCACTCAATTTTCCTTTTTTTCTCATTCTGCACTCAATTTTTCTTTTTTTTTTTCTCCTTTCCCCCTAAAATTAAGGGTGCGGCTTATACTCGGGTGCGGCTTACACTCGGGCCAATACGGTATTTTACAACACGATGCTAATTTGTTACATCACGATTAGTCAGAAGTAGGCTATGTCACGTGAGAAACGGGTGAGCGTATATTTCTTCCCATGTAGTGTATTAAGAACACAGGGTAGCGTTCAAGTAAGCCCAGCTATAATTTGTACAGCTGAAGATTTCTCATGTGAGGGACCATAAATGTATTCCCGGCAGATTCTGAGAGATTTATGATGGATAAAATGACTGTTCGGTAGTTTTTCTCAATGCATCCTTTATCGACGTAAAGCTGCGCTACGTTATGAATCTTTGTCCAATAATATTAATGTTGAGAACATTGTAAAACTGGACTTGCAAGGTTTTCCCTTACCAAAGAGGGAGTGGACGGAGATTCTTTAGCATCTTTCGATCGAACAGGCGATTCGCAGCAGGGCGATACGAAATGACAACTAACAACGAAATAATTTTGTAGACAATATTTAATTTATCTTGAAAAATCATGTCTCATTTCACACGAATTATCTCACTTCATTGTGTGCTGTTGATTTCAAACAAAATCATGTTACATTTTTACCATTCCCAGAAAAACTGTTGCTAAATACGAACAAAACCCGTTCAACAGTTTTGGAGAAATCAATATAGACAGATAGAAAACATATTCAAACCACTCTTTCGGTAGCCTATAAGTGATTTTGCAAACCTATATTTCCATAAAAAGGTCTAAATAATTTCTTTTGCGGCATTATTGTGAATTTGGTATGTGGAAAAATTCGAATACCTTGAACTAACAGTAACAAATATAAATTACACTCGAGAAGAAATTAGAGCAAGGCATGTAGCACGTATGGGTGAATCCAAAAATGCATATAGAATGTTAGTTGGAAGGACTGAGGGAAAAAAATCTTTGGGGAGGCAGAGACGTAAGTGGGAGGATAATATTAAAGTGGATTGAAGGAGGTGGGATATGATGCTAGGGACTGGATTAATCTTACTCAGGATAGGAACCGATGGCGGGCTTATGTGATGGCGGCAATGAACTTTCGGCTTCTCTGAAAGCCATAAGTAAGTAAGTAAGTAAGTAAGTAAGTAAGTAAGTAAGTAAGTAAGTAAGTAAGTAAGTAAGTAAGTAAGTAAGTAAGTAAGTAAGTAAGTAAGTAAGTAAGTAAGTAAGTAAGTAAGTAAGTAAGTAAGTAAGTAAGTAAGTAACTAAGTAAGTAAGTAAGTAAGTAAGTAAGTAAGTAAGTAAGCAAGCAAGCAAGTAGGTAGATAAGTAAGTAAGTATAATGTTGAAGTAATAACTATGGTCTCAACAAGTCGAAAATGTAGGCTACTATTAGTATATAAGTAAAAGGTATAACAGGCTCTACTGAAGAAAATTCTCAAAAATTTTCAAAAATAGATCTATTTATTGGAATATACATTGTGATGCAATGATCAGCTCTCTTATGAACATCCATCATTGACTGTTCGCGTGTTCATGTGCAGTGAATAAGTTGTATCCCACAATCATGAATTTACTGTATAAAACCAAAGTACTTTGGAGAAATAACAATAAAAAAAGTAGTATACCGAAATGACAGCCGTCCAAATCTTGGATTTAAAATATCGGCATCCTAATCAATTAAAAAAAATGTAAATTAATGTTAGAAAAATATGTAATACAATTAAAAAATAATAATTTGCGACAAGATGTGGTAGCTACGAAAACGATATTTATTGAAATTAAATAATATACACTGAATATTATAAATATGAATAGAGATGGTGATTGATGATGTTCAATGAAGATTTTAAAATGCTTGATGCAATTGTCTGAAGAGTCTTTTCAGGAACCTTTAATTTTCCGAGAAGCTCCAATAATAAAATAATAATAATAATAATAATAATAATAATAATAATAATAATAATAATAATAATAATAATAGTAATAATACTTGCTTACTTACTAGCTTTTAAGGAACCCAAAGGTTCATTGCCGCCCTCACATAAGCCCGCCATTGGTCCCTATCCTGAGCAAGATTAATCCAGTCTCTACCATCATATCCTACCTCCCTCAAATCCATTTTAATATTATCTTCCCATCTACGTCTCGGCCTCCCCAAGGGTCTTTTTCTCTCCGGCCTCCCAACACTCTATATGCATTTCTGGATTCGCCCATAGTGCTACATGCTCTGCCCATCTCAAACATCTGAATTTAATGTTCCTAATTATGTCAGGTGAAGAATACAATGCGTGAAGTTCTGTGTTGTGTAACTTTCTCCATTCTCCTGTAACTTCATCCCGCTTACCCCCAAATATTTTCCTAAGCACCTTATTCTCAAACACCCTTAACCTATGTTCCTCTCTCAAAGGGAGAGTCCAAGTTTCACAACCATAAAGAACAACAGGTGATATAACTGTTTTATAAATTCTAACTTTCAGATTTTTGACAGCAGACTGGATGATAAAAGCTTCTCAACCGAATAATAACACGCATTTCCCATATTTATTCTGTGTTTAATTTCCTCAAGAGTATCATTCATATTTGTTACTGTTGCTCCAAGATATTTGAACTTCTCCACCTCTTCAAAAGATAAATTTCCAATTTTTATATTTCCATTTCGTACAATATTCTCGTCACGAGACATAATCATATACTTAGTCTTTTCGGGATTTATTTCCAAACCTATCTCTTTACTTGCTTCAAGTAAAATTCCCGTGTTTTCCCTAACCGTTTGTGGATTTTCTCCTAACATATTCACGTCATCCGCATAGACAAGCAGCTGATGTAACCCGTTCAATTCCAAACCCTCTTTGTTATCCTGAACTTTCCTAATGGCATACTCCAGAGCAAAGTTAAAAAGTAAAGGTGATAGTGCATCTCCTTGCTTTAGCCCACAGTGTATTGGAAACGCATCTGACAGAAACTGAATATTAATATTAATAATAATAATAATAATAATAATAATAATAATAATAATAATAATAATAATAATAATAATAATAAATAGGTGATTCATATTATTTCTTATGTAAGAAAGAGATTGAAGATGGAATAGTCCAAACCGATACGCCATTTTCCAATAGCAGTTTCGATTCCACGAGTATATTTTCTAATAAACCAACAGCCGTTGAGTGAATTTTGTAAGAATTCTTACAGTCTTCTCGCTAAACTAAAGCTGTGATAATTCCTACATTGTGGTTTAGTTTGATCGGTTTTGTACATAGACGAAAAGCTCTTTATATTATTCCAAGCCTTGCAGCTTGCTTGGCGGCGGACTGTGCCGGGGATTAGCACGGGGTGCAAGCCCTGAAGTAAGCTTCAAATGTTTGAATATTTTCTCTTCCTCTTTCCCCAGCTACCGCACCACACACCGTGCCTGCCGTCCCCTCTCCCTCTTGAAAATTTGCATACGGCCTAACCTAACCCACTCATCCTCCCACCATTCTGTCTTTCCCATTCCCATGCATGCAGTTCGCCCCTCTGGAGCAGGAGCAATAGATTTCCTTGATTCTCAACAGTGGGCGTGATGGAGTACTACACTCTTAAGGAAGGCACAAGCCGTATGCAGATACAACTGCTGCTGCGGCTCAATTCTTCGTCAGAAGGCTACTTAATATTTCACACATGGGACTAGAGTAACTCTCTGAACATATGATTTAAGAGACAGTAGGACTAAGTTTCGAAACTTTTACAATTTTAATCCGATTTCTTTCATTTTTTAACTGTTTACTATATGCATTAATAATAAGGTGTGTGCAAATTTTCAAAACAATCGTAGTTAAGTTTTATACGAAATTCTTATTGAATTTGGTATTCCCAAGAAACTAGTTCGATTAATTAAAATGTGTCTCAGTGAAACTTACAGCAGAGTCCGCATAGGTCAGTTTCTGTCAGATGCGTTTCCAATTCACTGCGGGCTAAAGCAAGGAGATGCACATCACCTTTACTTTTTAACTTTGCTCTAGAGTATGCCATTAGGAAAGTTCAGGATAACAGAGAGCGTTTGGAATTGAACGGGTTACATCAGCTGCTTGTCTATGCGGATGATGTGAAATCCACAAACGATTAGGGAAAATAGGGTAATTTTACTTGAAGCAAGTAAAGAGATAGGTTTGGAAGTAAATCCCGAAAAGACAAAGTATATGAATATATCTCGTGACGAGAACATTGTACGAAATGGAAATATAAAAATTGGAAATTTATCCTTTGAAGAGGTGGAAAAATTCAAATACCTGGGAGCAACAGTAACAAATGTAAATGATACTCGGGAGGAAATTAAACACAGAATAAATATGGGAAATGCCTGTTATTATTCGATTGAGAAGCTTTTATCATCCAGTCTCCTATCAAAAAATATGAAAGTTAGAATTTATAAAACAGTTATATTACCGGTTGTATTTTATGGTTGTGAAACTTGGACTCTCACTTTGAGAGAGGAACATAGATTAAGGGTGTTTGAGAATAAGGCGCTTAGGAAAATATTTGGTGCTAAAAGAGATGAAGTTACAGGAGAATGGAGAAAGTTACACAACGCAGAACTGCACGCATTGTATTCTTCGCCTGACATAATTAGGAACATTAAATCCAGACATTTGAGATGGGCAGGGCATGTAGCACGTATGGACGAATCGAGAAATGCATATAGAGTGTTAGTTGGAAGGCCGGAGAGAAAAAGACCTTTGGGGAGGCCGAGACGTAGATGGGAGGATAATATTAAAATGGATTTGAGGGGGGGTGGGATATGCTGGTAGAGACTGGATTAATCTTGCTCAGGATAGGGACCAATGGCGAGGTTATGTGAGAGCGACAATGAACCTCCGGGTTCCTTAAAAGCAAGCAAGCAAATAAGTAAGTAAGTAAGTAAGTAAGTAAGTAAGTAAGTAAGTAAGTAAGTAAGTAAGTAAGTAAGTAAGTAAGTAAGTAAGTAAGTAAGTAAGTAAGTAAGTAAGTAAGTAAGTAAGTAAGTAAGTAAGTAAGTAAGTAAGTAAATAAGTAAGTAAGTAAGTAATCTTATTTTAGTTATGTAAATTAGTGATAAAATCAAAATATTTTAGATAGATTACATTTCAATACATCAAGTTCAATTTTTTTTCATGTAGATTCTGATTTACGGGCAATATTTTAACGCCGAGAAATTCATAAAATCTAGGTTAGTTTAAGAACTATGTAGGCTATTTTTTAAAATCATATATCTATTTGTTCATATTTTATTTTCATAATATTTTTTTGTGGCGCACTACTACATAAATATTCAATTTCTCCATCGATATGTGATACAGCCCATTAGGCCTATACATTTGCGGGCCAAAAAAAAACTTTTGTAGGCCCTAGAGTAAAAAAAAAAATATGTCGTTTGTTTATTTATATTTATTTAATTGGCAGCAACTTATCTTCAGCTTGTTTGGCTTTAATAACAACTCCAGAAGGAATTTCGGTTTCAACAGATTCCAACATCATTTCCAACATAACAGAACATTGTTTATTAATTTCGGAGACTGGTAACTTAGCAACAAAGAAATAATAGCATCATGCATGGCCTCAACGAATAATTTTTATTCTACTTATTTAGGATGTAACATTTCATGTGAAAAGAAAATTAACAAAAAAAACAAGATGGAAACATATATTTATTTGAATGCAATTATAATGAAATCTCTACAAAATAAAGCAAGAAAAAGTACAATATTGAATTTTATAAGGTAATGACAGTGCCAAAATTATTACATGGAAATGAAACTTGGTTAGTGACACAAAGATGATGATGATAATAATAATAATAATAATAATAATAATAATAATAATAATAATAATAATAATAATAATAATAATAATAATAATGAATTTCACACCAGATTCCAATATGATAGGTGTTGAAAAAACTGGAGAGCACAAGGATTTCGTGAATGCGTAGCGTGTGCAAGCAGCAAAGTGGGCGCGTTCAATTGGACACCCATGCGATCTGAGAATATATTATACAACTAGGAACGGTATATAAGTGGCACAGGAATCAATCTTCAATCTTTGTTGTCGGTTTTCCGGAAACCAAGTCACGCGGACAGCCTCACTGGAAGGCACGGGTCTGCCTCCAGGCGCATGCGCTTGTCCCAAGCAGGCAGATCTTTACAGCTAATACATGCCGTCGACTTAAAAGCAAACGTGACCGATCCACTTTCTTTTCAACCACAGCAGTGATGTAACTGCAAGGCTTAGGTGGGATTGATAAAGTCTTTACGGGTTCGAATCCTGATGTGGAAATGGTGATATTTATCTTCCTTCCATAGGGATTAGATATAGGTCTCTATACAGGGTGTTTCATAATTATAGATACAGACTGGAGGGGTGAGTAGAGAACAATGACACAAGACAAAAAGTTCTAGTACATATAGGTCCGTAAACCAGCCGTTTCCGAAATCTATGGGGTTTTATTATGTCTCGTCAGTAAGCCTACAGGTGATGTTATGTTACATCCGATATGCACTGGAGGAAGAGAGCGTTATGACATGTGCTCAAAATGACCACAGTTCATGATAAAGCAAACATCAGCACGTTTCCTCATCGACAATCGTACATGTTCGAATATCCTTAGAGTGTCTCTTTAATGCCTTCAAAAGCGTTGATAATGCGTTCTCGGACTTCGTTAACAACATCAAGAAGGCTGGAATAGACTAAACATTTCAAATATCCCCAAACAAAAAATAAAATTCAGAGGATTCAAGTCGGGGGACCTAGGAGGCCATGATGTTGGTAAGTCACGGTCGATAACCTGTTGTGGAAGCGTATGCATAGGAACTCACGAACTTTCAAATGCAAGCGAGCCGGTGCTCCATCATGCAAATATTATAGCAGCTGCTTTTCCCAAAGAGACACATCATCCAGAAGGTGGCGTAGATATTGTTACAAAAAATGGAGGTATGCACCACTATTAAGTCTGTCATGTAAGATATGAGGTTCGAACGTTATAACGGTTGCAAATGTACGAGGGAGTATATTCAATTTAATGGTGCCTACAGTGATGACAGTTGAAACGGTTGGTTTCCAGATCTATGTTTATTAGGGCTATTTGCATTGTTTTATTGTCCTTTAGTCACTCCTGCAGTTTATACCTATAATTATGAAACACTCTGTATATTGATTGTCTTAACCCGGGCGTATTGAGCCACTGGTTTTCAGGAAAAATGGCAAAACGTCCGCAACGACTGCCTAATGTCAAAAGACGCACCTTTGGAAATAATAATAAGATTCAAATATCTAAGAGTTACACTGCAGCCAACCTTAACATTGTGCAGCTCCTACACCCAAGAACGAACAATCCCGCTATTAAAGTCATGAACAACATAAAAAAACATATAATATATGCTCCACCTCTCTATGGGAATACCTTCTTCGAAGCCGCCATAGCACCAATAGTAACATATGGAATAGAAATTATATGGGTCAATCTCACGACAAGTGATCTAGAAAGATAAAATAAGGTAAAAATAAAATTCCTAAAGAACAGGAAAAATAGTCCCATCTAGACTGGTCCACCTGCTAGCCCGGGAAACCTTCTTCATCGAGGATATAAGGATGAAGATGCTGCTACCGTCTACCAGGTCTTGGGACAAGCCGTAGGAAACGAGAAGAAATGTAACCCGAATTCTACAGCACCAGTGCAATGATCGGCCGAAATTGGACCAACGCATCTTAAGGGGTTAGGTACAGCTTACAGCAGTAAAATTTTGGAAATAGGTACAGTATTCAAAATTTTTTTCCTCCATTACTGTATCTTGTACAATAAATAAAATTCATATGTGTAAAACACTAGCCTTCGTGTAATAGCCTATTGTTTATTGTAGTATGTGTTTTGTTTTATTGTGAAATGCAATTAGTTCTCAAAACTGACGAAAGATGGATTTTGGAAAATAGGAAAATTATGTTGGAAAACCAACGCTTCACTGAAAGTTACTATTTTTATGAAAATCCTTGGACGCCAAGCTTCAAAATGACGGGTCATTAATTAAAATCCGTTCAGCCGTTTCCCCGTAATTTCTATTACCAGTTCAAATTATATATATAGACTAGTGGCTTGTGCAGCAAATGCTGCAAACTAAGTTCATTAGACGTTCAAATAAACATTTTTCAGATTTATTTTCAATAAAGAATACCAGACATTCTGAAAGTTATTTGCTTCCATAATAATGAAACATATTCTCTCTCGAGCCAATACTGAAGAGAACCACGCATATAAATATCTACACCACACCGCCATTAAATATATGAAAAATACCCAACCCCACTTGATTAATAACTATAAAAATATTTTATTTTTAATAATATTATTATCTTACGTAAGTTTTATATATTTCAGTAATATATACTATTTATACTATATAGCCGCCACTCAGTAAAATATAGAAATCAAAATCTAATTTAAGATATTCTCTACATCTACTTATATAACCCCAAAACGTTTCACTTTCATATCATCAATATAGCATTAATATGTATAATTGATGAAAAATAGTCACATCATGGCATTAACTACAATAATATTTTATTTCTAATGGTAATAATGTCATCAAACCACCTGAAGTTTGGTAGTTTTTAATATCCAATACACAGCTGTACCCAGAAAATTACACACCACAGAATCGAACATGTAAATTATTTTTAGTAAGTTAAGTTTTTAATAACAAATTTAATTTGATCTCTAAATATGTCAGCATTCTTGCAGATCATGGCCTTCGTGTAATATTGTTTACTGTAGTGTGTGTTTTGTTTTATTCTGAAATGCAATTAGCTAGTTCTCGAAACTGACAGATGGATTTTGGAAAATAGGAAAATTATGTTGAAAAATGGACATTTCAGTGAAAACTACTATTTTTCTGAAAAACTTTGGATTCCAAGCTTCAAAATGAGGGGCCATTTATTAAAATCCGTTCAGCCGTTTTCCCGTAATTTCCATTACCAGTTCAACTTATATAGACTATAGATGTTTACAAGGGTTAAAGCGTCGTTTTGGCACTGCATTAAGAACACAATCAGGGTCTGAATCCTGCCCCTGTTATGTAAGCTGTTAATATCGTACGGACTACATATTATGGGAGTCTCACAATATCGGACTAAGTAACCCGTAAAACTGGGATCAAAATAAAATTGGGCAGAGTATAGAAAACCTTTGATAGACAAACAGACAGTATGCAAATTCTTGATGGATATGTTACTCGAGAACATGCGGGAAGTTGGATCACTACTCTGTCCGACTCGCAACTTATCCACATTAATCACCGACTCCAATCCAGGTACACACACGTCCTACAGGTAGCACGAAAGGATGCAGAGACCGTATTTGTACTTGTTCTACGAGATTAACGTCCCTATAAATATACAACGGATACAAATGCTTTGATTAACGACTCTGGAAGCCATTATGCTAGTGACAAATGGAAAGGTTCGGTAACTACTATTGTACAAGTGACGGATACTGAAATGGAGTTGAATCTGAAGCAGAGAAGGTGGAAGAGAGAAGTAGAGCTCAAGATATACATACAAACAGACATAGAGAGAGCAGAAAGGTTGATATATGACTGAAATATTTATATTTTGTGGTAATCAACATTTCTTAAAATTTAAAACCCAAAATTTGATGTAACAGACTCAGGGATCGTTAACTTTTTGTAACAAAAATAATAACTTTGAAATAAAAAACTAAATCATAACTATTGATAATTTTAGCTACGAATTGAAGAACAAAATTTATCCTCAAAATGTACAGTAAAAGTTTTATTAGGTCTAAGGTATGTCAAAAAGTTCCTGAGAAAAGTGCATCTAAATATTATGTGAAAAGAAAAAAGACCAGAATCTAGTTAGAAAAAGGATATAGGCCTACATATTTTTTTTCCCTAAATGGACCTGTGAAAAATTATTGCTTACTATTACATGCATTAAATGATTCTTAAATCGTTTCATGTTTTGGTAAAATTTCATAGTAGTATTAAAAATATAAAGATTTAAAAATTCTAATCTACAAGCGCTCTAAGCAGCCTTTAACTACCTAGTGTCCTTCAGTATAAAATGTATCTTCAGTATTTTCTTTATTAAATTTAACATTTTACATTTGTTTCTTCTACAGACAATAGTTGTTTTATTTCTTTCTATTTACATCGAGTTTTATGGGGCCGTAGCAGAAATAATACAAAATTAAATAATATGCTTCTGGCACAACTACATGGAAAGTTCTATTTTCCATAACACATTATTAGTTAGAAAATTATCTGTTGCTATACGCGTACGGCAAAAACATTGTTACGATTCACTTTTCCGTACGAATACCACAAAGTTGTAATAGTAATATAAACAGCTATGACGAAACATTATAAAAACTTGAATAATTTCAAGGGAAAAATTGTTCCGAGACCGGGTATCGATCCCGAGACATTTGGCTGAGCACGCCAACGCTCTACCGATTGAGCTACCCAAGAACTGAGCCCGACACCGTCTCAATTTTTCCTTTTATAACCACACACCCCAAGTGGGCTGACAAGACGCTAGAAACCCAACTTTGAGTGCACACAAACTTTGTGTGACTTGAATTGTGGTTTTCTGTTAACGTACCTGCAGTGACTTATATATTATGGAAATCTGGCTTTCAGGTATAGCTCCCTTTGTAACAGACTTGGATAATTTCAAGGGAAAAATTGTTCCGGGGCCGGGTATCGATCCCGGGATCTTTGGCTGAGCGCGCCAACACTCTATCGAGCTACCCAGGAACTGAACTCGACACCGTTTTTCCCTTGAAATTATTCAAGTCTGCTTCACAGGGAACTATACCTGCAAGCTAGATTTGTATTATGAAAACTGTCATGTCACAATATCAACACATCGCCAACTATGAACGCCGAAATTGTAGTCAGTGCCTCCTAATCTACTAAAAATGTTAACTAATACTAATGTTATTTAGCTTTAATTACAAAAACAGGAATAATATACAAACAACTTCAAGACTTTATAACTAGACCTACTATAAAGTCAATGTAGTATTAGTAGGCCGTGATTCATAACCTACAAAAATCTCAATAGTCTGTGATTTATTTAATAAGTTAATATTATAATTAATTCACATAGAACTGTCATCTAGTTATGAAAAAAATATTGTGCGTAACTAGTACGAAAATGTCTTTCGCGCACTTATTTCACTCGTACATAAAAGTATCACTTTCTGTCCTAGTTACGGTATGTAAATAACTACGATACATTAGGAAAAGGCAAAACTCAGAATACATGTTTTTTTTTTTTCCCCGTTGTTGGTAACTCTATAGCATCTATTAGATGCTTTATGGTTGTGCTAACTGATGGAGTTACTTGTCAACAATGCGACGCTGAAACGTGTGTTCAGGTTACTGCCTAGCGACAGTTCTGATGTAATTTTATATTTGTGATGATTGGTTAATTAATATTAACCCGGCACACTCACAATCAAACTCACATTCATACAAATTTCCAGACTCTAGACACTCAGGGAATTCTTCTTCTTCTTCAAGAAAAATTCACTGAGAGCCGAGCCTGGGAATCGAACCCGGGACCTCCAGAATACATGTTAGAATTTTATTTAATCAATTCCTCTAACCCTATTACAAAAATAAAGTAGTTGCTAATGCATTATTTTCTATGTACTTTTAGTCCCTTAACATGTTCTCCTTATAACTTTTTCTGGGAAATATATAGAGAAGATGTATTTACAAATTGATTTTCCATATTAATCTCTTGGTATAGTAGACTGTGTTACATAGGCCTATGTCTTATAAGGAGAGAGAGAGAGAGAGAGAGAGAGAGAGAGAGAGAGAGAGAGAGAGAGAGAGAGAGAGAGAAGAAGAAGAAGATAAATTTTCTTCAAGGTTAATTTCGAATTCGTGGCAGGCGTACCACCGTGTTTACTGTTGACGCAACGCAATGGGGCAGAATCGATACCGTAAAAGGGTGTTCCTAAACACCGCGCAAAGCAGGGTTTCTTGTCATATTAGGGCATACAGTGAAAGTGTGAATATAACTTAAGTTGAAAACAATACTATTTTGAAGATATTACCATAGTCTACTATATACAGCCACGAAGCTTGAGTTTTGAGGGTGCTAGAAACAATAGACTGTGACGGTACTATTTTGCATTGCTTGTAATGAGGCGATATTAGCGATCCTAGTGGTGAGCAACTATCTAATGTTTGCATATTTACTACGTATTGAGCTTCGCGACTGTATATACTAGACTGTGATATTACTGCCACAATTCAATTGATGCCACTATGTCTTTAAAAACTTATGCACGTCCTTCGCTGTGTTTTTTCTACAAATTCAGAGAATATACGTATAATTATTGACAGCGATCCTACAGGAACTAAGCTCTTGTGTCTGTTTCGTTTATCCCTTCAGCGGTATCCTTGCACCACGCTGACCTCAATGCTGGAATTGCTGTACTTACAGTACTAGCTTATTAGACCCGTCAAATATAAGATCCCCCTCTATTTTAACAGCAAAATGTAAAAATAAAAATTCCTCATATTAGATCCTTCCGACATAAGTACAATAGAAGACACTAGGTTCTGAGTTCTTGCCTAAGTCTTTTGCACATTCCTGTACATTAGCAATCACAAATGTTCATGGAAAGATTACAAGGTAAAACCCGCTTCTGAAATCATCCTCCCCAATAAAATTGTCTCCGCGCTGACAAAGAGGAACTAAATACGTTAATGATAGTACAATAGTAATTTTCATTATGGTTGTTGCATATTAAAATTATGCTTGTTATAATAGTACATTATGCAACGAGCCTATAATGGTAGTAATTAAGATGCGAGTATGTTTATGAAACGAGCGCAAGCGAGTTTCATAATTTTCATACGAGCGTCTTAATTACCATTATAAGCAAGTTTCATACGACTTTTTATGCTGGACCATATTTCTAACTTGAAATTATTCACAAGTATTCATGTTATTCTCATCTGACTGAGGAGCGGAACTGACCTTGTGCAATACCTCGTAAATTGTGAGATGTGCGCAGACGCGAAAGTATTGATTTTTTCCGAGAAACAAATGTCGACATTGACCTTGATATAATCTAGAGAGTAAAATAAACATTAATCTTGATATAACCTTGAAATTGAATTAGACATTGAAAAACGAGATGACAAATTGAATTTATTTGAATATTATTTACAATTACCGCTAATTATATTATAGTAACAGAACTGACTTTATTTCAAATAGCCTATAGGTGATTTATTGATTTATTGTTATCTTTCGATTGCATATCCGAGAATAATCGATACTTGCGCTTTCATATTGCTACAATAGTATTTTCTGATTGGTGGAACACCTGAACTTTAATGAATAGGTGTACTTTAATGAGGTCCATTAAAGGGCTGCTACCAGGTTTATAATTACTACATTTCGGCATGGTCGAGCATAAATATAATTTTCACTATAGGAACTGCCTACTGAAGGATGCACTGGAACGAATGGTGAACGGGAGAAGAGTTCGGAGCAGAAGAAGATATTAGATGATAGAGGACATTAAGATATATGGATCATATGCGGAGACAAAGAGAAAAGCAAAACATAGAAAAGGTTGAAGAATGTTGGATTTGCAGTGAAAGATCTGCCCTAGGGCAGAACACTATGTATGTATATGGAGGTACTTAACAAATAGGTCTATTGGAAGCCTAGGGGGACTTTTACAGAAATGATTGACAAGCACTGCGCTAGAAAATGAAAAGCCGCCACTGCTGTTTAGAAGACTATTTCGTACTTTTTTATTTTCTCTTAAATTTCTCAAGAATTGGTTTAAACTTTGAGGTTTTGGTTGGGGTTATTCGATAGAGTTCTTTAAGAACGTGGGACGATATCTAATCCACATCTATTGAGAAGTTTTCGTGTTAATAAGAAATCAGTGTTTGCAAACGACTCTTTAATCTCCGCTCTAATGGGCATAATCTTCCTTTGCTTTTAATTTCATTTGAAGCTTAATTCAAACGTTTTCGAATAGTAATTTCATTGGCGCTTTAATTAGATGTTTTCAAAAGCGCTCACGCGCCATCTCCAGTATTCGCGGAAGACACAATGAGACTTAATGGGACGGTTTTTTAACATTCAGTGGAGAAGTCAATATACGGCAGCTCATTAACAAGCGAAAAGATTCATTCTGTATGCGGTGAGGGAATAGCAACGAGGCTAAGAATAAGACCAGGAACCGATAAAATAGGAAGTGTCAGGTGGCGAAGTCCCAGAGTTCGCAATTGTTTTGCAATTTCAAGTTACTCGATTTCTAACAGAAACTCACTGGAGGATTCAATATACCTACTGTCTCAAACTAAAAGCAAAAAACTAAAGAAAGCAAAGGTTACTGAAACACTTAATTTGAAAACGTGTTGGACTTCTATTTTTAATCCCAAATGTACTGCAGTCTATTATACAAGGTGAGTAAAAAGCGTGGAACACTTCATGTACTCCTATTTTTAATTTTATGAAGAAAGTCTATATACAAAAGTTATAACAGTGAAAATGTTTCAAAATAATAATGTAACTAGTGTAGGATACTGGTAATTATGGCACAGGTGTTTATAATGAAGATTATATGTGTCACATACAACGTTTTATGCTATTCTAGGATTAAAATATGTAAAAAAGGTAATATAAATTTACAAAATATTATGTTATGACGTAGTAGAGACATGAGTACTGAATATGACATAATATATTGTATGGTTGCTAAATAACGTTTCTAAAACAATGCTATTTCGTTGTTGTTTCCAAAGGTTTTTCTTACAGGTACATTGTATAAAATAAAGGCTCTTTCACAATGAAAATTAAACATAACGTAAGCGTTAACTTAAGAATATAAACGTTACGGTAAAATCAAGAAGTCATACCATCATTCACGATGGGAACATAAACATAACCGCAAACATACTTGGTAACCATGGAAACATAACAACGACGCCATTTCCTCATATTCTGTCGTATACTTCAGCGCTCCACGATTGTGTTCTGTTTGCAAATCACGTAAGCATAAGCATGAAAGTTTGGAGTTTGCAAACTTTCATGTTAACGTCTTACGGTAATGTTTATGTCAATGCTTATGTGAATCATTGTGAATGATCCCATTTGGTAGCCTGGGCGCAAACTTCTGTGTTTATGTTACGGTTATGTTTAATTTTCATTGTGAATGGGCCTTAAGTCTACCGAGTTTAGCTCTGTGATAGCGAGTCTACCTCCAGACTAGCCGGTCCAAGTTCGATTCCCGGCAGAGTCAGAAATTTTCATATAAAATTTCTACCTCGGGACTAGGAGAGATGGCGGTGCAGAACTTCTAATCACTAGATTGTGCACCAATATGCCTGGGTTAAATCCCAAATCTCTCCTCAGTGCATATGAAGAGAAGGCATATGTCACTGTTGATAGTGATTCGTCCGTCGGATAGGGACGTTAAGGCTGGCGGCCCCCTTGGTATTATTCGACAGGAGTAGGCTACGTGCCGGCACCGGGTTTCCCTTTCTCCCTTCCTCATCTTCACCATCATCCTCATCCATTCTCTACGATACATTTACACTCACACTAGTACACGACATAACTCTTCACAGATACACATCATGCATAACGTGGCTCGCCGAAGTGGTGTGTAACTTGAAAATGGGCCACAGTCCTGCCATCTATCCGCAGTATGTGGAACCCGAATCACGTTAAGTGAAGGGGTAGGCATTAGACACACACACATACACACACACGTTGTATAAAATTGTGTTGTGAAGGCGGTGATGACGTCATGGAATACTAGTTACTAGATAATCTTTTCTGGCACCAGTTCCAGAATTGGGGTAATTGTGCAATAGCGTCATAACAAGCATGTTTTAATGCTAGGATTTCATAAGCTATATTTTTCATTTATAAAAAATGTGCCAAGAGTCTGTTTTTTTTAATGGTACCATGTATTTATTTTTCCATTTTTTGGATTCTTCATGTCTCAAACATAGTCTACACAGTTATATTTTTAAAACCATTTATAAACTATTGTCAAAATTTCCTCATGTATAATCTCAATATAATTATATGTATATGACAAAGAGGAATGCTTCAGTGTATCAATTTATCATTGAGAATAATGGGTCCATGAATTAAATAAACACAAACAAAAACTAATAAAAACAATAGCTGGATAACGACGACGTCTAAGATCCCCTGATCTGAACCCAGTAGAGATTTTGTTGTAGTTACATTTGAAGTGGAGGGTCTACCAGGATCGACCACAATACCAGGAAGAGTTAACACGAAGAATAAGGGATAAGTTACAACAGCTCAACTGAATAGTATTGCTGAAAACATTAAACTATTTCCAAGACAAACTTATACATCGTTTGGCAACGAATGGGGGTCACTTTGAACACTTTTTGTGAACTGATATGAACTCGTGACACATTTTTATTTCTTTAAATTCTATGTGTTGTATTAATGTTACAGTTTAATTTCAATGGTGAATATTCATTCTCTAAGCCGTCAATGTGTTTTTTTAATGTAAGTATATCAAAATGTTTTTGTACTTTGTACAGATACGGGAACCAAAAAAAAAAATGGGCTGAATCTTGGTAGCAGTCCTCCTTTATGTAGGCAACAAGCTTCGCAAGACTGTCCACAAATAGCATACATTTAGGTGCTCTTGTTTACTGTACGTGCGCAATGCGTTGTATCTGGAACTTTGTAAAATTAGGTAGCCCAAATTTTGTTTCTGAGTCTGTACGTTTTGAGACCTGAATAATAAAACAATTGAAAAAATAAATACATGGTGCTACTTAAAAAATAGACTCCTTGACATACTCTTTATAAACAAAAACACAGTTTTGAAAACATGTTCAAAACATTCCTTTTTCACCCTTGTAACTTTTGTTTCCCTATAGAGTTTCTTCATAAAATTAAAATATGTATGCTACAGGTTCCATACTTTTTTCTCACCTGGTATATATCAATTCTCATATTTTATATATCATAACAAAGGAATGTTACTCATTTCTTTCGCTGAAATGTTTGTGAATAGTTATTGTGTATAGGATTCATGAAAGTAACATCTCACGAATTAGCGCCTTTCTAGTAGGCAACTTCATTTTCGGCTGTGTAGCAGTCGGATGCGTCACGAGTAACATGTAGGCGCGCTCTCTCAGGCTGTTGACCTCAAGTTAGTGGAACAATAGCTTAGCGGCGTTCAGCTCTATCATATTAATCTGGCCTCTTGACTCACAGACTAAATGTGGGTTCTGTTTCAATCAAGTGTAGCATCTGTAGTGGTTATGTATTTAATATCAATAGGAAGGATTATGTACGAGCAAATACGGATTAAATAATAATAATAATAATAATAATAATAATAATAATAATAATAATAATAATACTAACAATAATAATAATAATAATAATAATAATAATAATAATAATAATAATAATAATAACAGTAACAAATATAAATGATACTCGGGAGGAAATTAAACGCAGAATAAATATGGGAAATGCGTGTTATTATTCGGTTGAGAGGCTTTTATCATCTAGCCTGCTGTCAAAAAATCTGAAAGTTAGAATTTATAAAACAGTTATATTACCGGTTGTTCTGTATGGTTGTGACACTTGGACTCTCACTCTGAGAGAGGAACATAGGTTAAGAGTGTTTGAGAATAAGGTGCTTAGGAAAATATTTGGGGCTAAGCGGGATGAAGTTACAGGAGAATGGAGAAAGTTACACAACGCAGAACTGCACGCATTGTTTTCTTCACCTGACATAATTAGGAACATTAAATCCAGACGTTTGAGATGGGCAGACGTGTAGCACGTATGGGCGAATCCAGAAATGCATATAGAGTGTTAGCTGGGAGACCGGAGGGAAAAAGACCTTTAGGGAGGCCGAGACGTAGGTGGGAAGTTAATATTAAAATGGATTTGAGGAAGGTGGGATATGATGATAGAGACTGCATTAATCTTGCACAGGATAGGGACCGATGGCGGGCTTATGTGAGGGCGGCAATGAACCTCCGGGTTCCTTAAAAGCCAGTAAGTAAGTAAGTAAGTAAGTAAGTAAGTAAGTAAGTAAGTAAGTAAGTAAGTAAGTAAGTAAGTAAGTAAGTAAGTAAGTAAGTAAGTAAGTAAGTAAGTAAGTAAGTAATCCGTGGCGCTATAACTCACGAAGGGTCGAGGGCGACCAGCCGATTGATGGCTTCTCACGTCCACATGCCTCAACAGAGGTGAACGATCATCGAACCAGATCTCGCTGATCAGCAAGATGATCCCTCCCCAGCCGTTATAGCTGGTTTTCGTTACAGGATTTCGCTATCTATCATAGCTCCCCAAATTCATGACAATGCTGGGTGGGCACCGGTCCCATACACTGACCGAAATCTATGAGAAAATTCCTTGCCTCTGAAGAATCGAACCAGCGGTCATTTCCGTAACACGACTCCAGGCAAGTTGCCTTAGACAGCAACGCTACGACGCGGGACACATCTTATGGTATTCTCTGTATATACCTTTATTTTATTACACAAAATTAAGACGATGTGATTTAAAACACGAATAGAATATTTTTGATTGTGTTCCGTCAAAACTTGTTGTAGCTTACCAATCAATCTGCGTCACACGCGTGAAATTCAAGATGGAAACTTGTCTAGAAAAATAATGCAATGTAATATGTTGGCAAAAAGAGACACAGTCTCTGCCTGGAATATATGTTATATGATACTACTGACACAGACACACTTTCCCTTCTGTGGCTTTGAAATATACGAAATCCCCGCCATACTGAGCTCCCTGTCCCCAATAGAGACGGCGACATCTGTGTTCTACAGAGCAGCTGTGGAACAGTTGACTTATACAATCCTTTAAGCCGTTCACGAAACGTTTCTCCTAATCCGACTGCCAAACACCTTAAGGAAATATCACCTTTATGAAACCCCTTCAGCCACATTTACAAGTCGATAAGCTCAAAAACCGCAAACGTGGCTAAAAAAGGTTAACAGAAAATAACTGTGCCAAAAATGTTGGACACATAAAGCAGAGGAATTTCAGAGAGAGAAAACTCTAGAAGAATTTAAACAGGGGTGTTACTCCTTTTCGGCAGGTGGCCTTCAACTTTTCGCATACGGAAGTAAATCTGTATCAAATAGAGCTCTGCATTTCATTAAGAGGTTTTGCAGAAAGAACAAGAGAACGGCGGATGTAGTACCAATGTTTTGTGAAAATCAGTTTGCCCAACATAGTGATTTTTTTCTGTCTCAAACATTGTAGCATTTATAACTCTGTTAAAGTTTGAAGGGACTTTTGAATGACCTTATACATTCAATTTGAGCTAGAAAGAGAGAGAGAACAGTCTTCATTTTCCTATAAGAAATCGAAATGGTGTCCTCTTGATTTAATTTTTAAAGAAGCTACTAGTACTTCTCAGTTCATCGTAATAATTCAATATTAAAATGGGACACACTCACGGACAGGAGGACGCGAATTCGATTATGCGCAATGTTCAAAACATACAGAGGTGAGGCTGCCTGGAGAGAAATAAAAAATAGGTTGCAGCCGCCAAATTACTCTTCAAGGAACGACCACTTACATAAGTTGAGGAAAAGAAGACAGAGGACGGACACTGGAAAGTTTTCTTTTCTCAATCGTACTATTAGGGACTGGAATGCTCTACCTGTAGATTTACTAAAGGCTTTACCAATAACCAAAAATGCATTTAAAAATAGGCTTAAGGACTTTACTAATAGACGGTAGTATATTATGCACACTATTTAAACACTAATCGATGTTTTATTATTTGAAGTGTTGTATCAGTGAAGAAGTGTGTTGTGTCAGTGAAGCTTTGTAGTTTATAGTGGTAATGCAAAGTATCTGAACAGTGAAGTGCTTTTGAAGTGTTAGTGAAATCAGGATAGTGCCAGTGAAATGTGTCGTAGTTCCAGTGCAGTGAGTGAGTTGACAGCGAAATGAGTAAAGGTACTTGTGCAGGTATGAACATAACATACTCGTGAGTTTTATCTTAGGGTTAAGATACAAATTAGATTTACTTTAAATAGTATTTTAAGTGATCGTGCTTCATTTAATTTATGATATTCCTTGTTAATATTATTATACTATTAATATTATTTTATTATTATTTATTAATATTAACTATTATTATTAATAATATTATTATTAATTGTATTTATTATTAATTGTTTTTATTATTCTCATTATAGAGTGTAATTAGTTACCACTGCCATCGAGTATTTACCCATTTGCAGTGTGAATAAATACATACATATCGTAATACAAGAAGTGTACTCTAGTAATGTTTATTTCATCTTATTATGTCTAAATTTATTGTAATCAAGACAATATATATTCAAGAATATGACAGACACTAGTGGCACGTGTGAACTATAGAGTAGGTATCGATTACCTGTGCGTGAACCCTATAGAATCAACTTCCATTGTTTTGCTTCTCGTAGAGGAGAAGATTAAACATGGCTTGACCTCGAGTTCATTTGTTACATGATTACGATATGTAAAGAGTTTCTTGCACATACGGGCATAAGGATGTCAATGCCTACACTTTCTCTTCACATCCATACAAAGAACAATCGTTACAAGAGACGGATTATGAAGCTCCTGGCATTACGAGACAAGTTTCGTGCCAATCATCTCTCAATTGTTATGTCGTTTATCTTGCAAGGATCGGGTTCCTGGGTTCGTTCGCGTGAGACTCCCTGGGTCAACATGACGCAGCTTTTCGTCCCTAAGGCAATACGAGACCGTCACAACTTTGGCTTCCACACAATATCGAACGTCACGAGGAGTCCAGGGGTTGCATTTTATTAAATTTATTCTGATTCCTTTCATCCTAATTACTTTCACTTTAATTTATATTCGGCAAACCTAACAATGTGAACGAGTCCATTCCTATACACGTGGAACCTCAGCATATACAGGGTGTTTCAGAAATACTATGACAAACCTTGGGGGCATGTTACTCACACCAAAACAAGAAAAAAAATTCATATAAACATATGTCGAAAAATTCTTAGTTTTTTAGTTATTAATGAAAGAACATAATGAAACATCTGTTAGATATTGTCAGCTTGGTAGCATGTGTTGCAACTTTAATCAATTCAGAAACTCATAACAATGAAAGTTGACGTTCAACGCGTTTGGAGGTACAATCCAACTTAACTTAAGTTTGTGTCATTTTGTTAGATAATCGAATGATATTATTGATACAGGGACATCATTTTATTTTTACTTCAATTTTTATTGTACCGGAGTTTTTGAATGTACTTCACTCCCACCTCTTCTACTAATGAAGTTCAACCGTCCTCCACACAGAACCAAGACTGCATATACAGTCATAGTAGCCTTACGGTCATAGTAAACAGTACGTTCCAGAAATATGTTCGCGTTTTCCAGTGACGAAAGAGCTTTCAATATTGAATCATTTTCGCACAGGTACTGTCGTCCATTTGCCTACGTCGTATCCCGGTTTCCCCCACAAGCTTTTATTCGCCAGCTAGTGGTGGGCTGTCTTAGCTCTTTTCTGAGAACATTAATTTCTGTTAGGAATTGGACGTCTACGTAATACTGGGTGTTCATTTCAAAGTGTGTCATGACGTCACTGTTGTTGGGTCACCGATTTGAAGCGAGTTTCAGCTTATATGTGAGAGAAGTTGCCTATTATTTAAGGCGTTCTTCAATCTGAACTTGAGAACGTGTACGGTATAACTTGAACGTCGTAGCAACCGATGGCGGTGTGTACGGTTTGTGTGCTACCATAACCTCTTTCGAACTGTGTTTTGCGCCGGCAAGTCGTACGCAGGGTATTTGTTATCATCAGTTGCGTACGGTAACATTCCACAACACAAATCAAATGCTCCGTGTCCATGTTGACCGTCGAAGTTAATGTCAACAAATACGTAAGTAATCGTCTTAACCCTCTCCCCATATCCCGACAGTACATATTTCCAAACAGTTCACATTCCTGCCACTACCGGCGTTACCGTACGTATCGGTACGTACTCTTCAGAATGAACGCCGTACTTGCTTGGCAACTTCTCTGCCTCATAGGTTATACACCTCTGCGGAAGTGTAGGAAGATTGAATTCTCTAGGCTCATCGGCTAGCCACATGACGGCATACAGCGAGCCATGACACATTTTGAACTGAACACCCAGTATATACCCATACAACTGTTTAAAATAACTTAAATAAAAGGACCTTGTTAAGTAATTAACTGTCACGTGATTTCCTCCCTTTCTACGATCCTACGACATAACCACTTGAACGGCAGTAGATAGTAAGTCTGAGTAATTTTATCTTTTCGGATCGGGCAGAAGTGAAGATTGATTTTACAGTACGTAAGGTACCCTTTTATAGAGTAGGTACGGAATTATTTCAACATGAGTTACTAGTACGAAGAACGAAAATGGAAATTGGAATTAGGTACAATAGTCTATAGTGCGATAATATGCACATTAGAACTGAAGTCTGTATCGAAATGAACGGCCACCATTAAAAATGTGTTTAAATATCCATATTATGATTATTTTTCAATTTAACTTCAGTCTCTATATTGTACGCTAATATGTTGTAGACAGTATAATATACACTGCATAATGAATACATCCGCATGGACAGCTCAATTCGTGAGTAAAAACACTCATTGTTAATACTGTACTGTATTCTGATTAAACAAAAACCTAATGAAAATTATCAAATTCAAAAGCGCAATATTTCCTAGTTTACGTAAATGAATGAACTACTTTTATTCCCTCCTATACCTAGTAAAGTGATTTGTTTGTACAGGGACATCATTTTATTTTTACTTAAATTTTTATTGTACCTGAGTTTTTGAATGTACTTCACTCCCACCTCTTCTACTAATCAAGTTCAACCGTTCTCCACACAGATCCAAGGCCGCATATACAGTCATACATAGTAGCCTTACGGTCATAATGAACAGTACGTTCCAAAAATATGTTCGCGTTTTCCATTGTTCAAAGAGCTTTCAATATTGAATCATTTTCGCACAGGTACTGTCGTCTATTTGTCTACGTCGTATCCCGGTTTCCCCCACCAGCTTTTATTCGCCAGCTAGTGGCTGGGCTGTCTTAGCGCTTTACTGAGAACATTAATTTCTGTTAGAAATTGAACGTGTCACGTGATTTCCTCCCTTTCTACGACCCTACGACATAACCACTTGGACAGACAGTAGATAGTATGTCTGAGTAATTTTATCTTTTCGGATCGGGCAGAAGTGAAGATTGAATTTACAGTACGTAAGGTACCCTTTTATAGAGTAGATACTCCTGCGGGACAAAATTCCGGCACATCCGGCGACGCTGATATAACCTCTGCAGTTGCGAGCGTCGTTAAATAAAACATAACATTAGAGTAGATACAGAATTATTTCAACATGAGTTACTAGTACGAAGAACGAAACTGGTAATTGAGATTAGGCGCAATAATCTACAGTGCGATAATATGCACATTAGAACTAAAGCCTGTATCGAAATGAACGGCCACCATTTTAAAAAATGTGTTTAAATTTCCATATTATGATCATTTTTCAATTTAATGTGCTGTAGACAGTATAATATACACTGCATAATGAATACGTCCACATGGACAGCTCAGTTCGTGAGTAAAAACACTCATTATTAATACTGTACTGTATTTTGATTAAAAAAACCTAATGAAAATTATCAAACTCAAAAGCGCAATATTTCCTAGTTTACGTAAATGGATGAACTACTTTTCTTCCCTCCTATACCTTGTAAAGTGATTTGTTTGTATATTACGCCAGTAGGTCTATCATCGAACTCCAGTCGTGCAAGGGGTAGCAAACGGCCTTGATCCAGAGGTATAGGCAAGTTAATATTAAAAATGTTAGTAAAAATAAAATGATGTCCCTATACAAGTTTGCTGATAGACCCATTGTATCCTATGTGTTGCCAAGGAGTCCACGATCCGACGAGTGCAGGCGTGTGTGGAAGCAAGAGGAGAGCATTTTGAACATTTGTTATGATGATAATGATGATGATTGTGATATAATAGCAATGAAAAAGAAAAAGGAAAAGTTTATTCTTTGCCATAATGCGACATTTGGTTATACGACTCAGAAATTTGGAACACGTCGGTAGACTTTCTGGCGTACGGTTTCCGCAACTGTAAATGCCAAATGCGTATTCATTCACATTCTGGCAGCAGAGTGGAGCCGTTTGCTAGACGTGAGGGCCCAGCGCTATTACACAATTCCTATCGAGAACACATAACCTTAAAAGGGAGCGTTGGAAATAGTTATAGCACGCGCGAGCAATACACCGTGTGTTTAAGTTCGGAACCCTCTTCCCTCGAGGTCAAGTCAAGGTGGAAAAGGGAACATGCCACGAAGGTATTTACATCAGCTGAATGTGATCGCGTGTGCGATTGGTAGGCAACCCAACCAACACCTCAGCTGCCTCTCATGAAACCTATTTTCGTGTAGGGAACTACGAAGTACAGTTCCATTACTTCTGTGTCTAGAAACAGCTCTGCATCGCATGCTTCATATCCAGAATACGGTTAAATCCAATAGGGTATTTTATAGGAAGCAACAAATACAGGATGAAGATAGCTAAAGATGAAGACAAAATCAAAGGGTAAATAAAGAGATCTCTGTGTTTATTATTAAAATAAGCGATGAAAAGAAAAAATAATTCATTGTATATAATATAATTCACTGGATATTTAAAATATGACCAATTTGGAATAAAGACTGAATTCCGAAACAATGAAAGATTTATGAAGCTTCTACAAAGGCACAATACTTACGGCTTTTAAGGAATCCGGAGGTTCATTGCCGCCCTCACATAAGCCCGCCATCGGTCCTTATCCTGAGCAAGATTAATCCAGTCCCTACCATCATATCCCACCTCCCTCAAATCCATTTTAATATTATCCTCTCATCTACGTCTCGGCCTACCAACTAACACTCTATATGCATTTATGGATTCGCCCATACGTGCTACATGCCATGCCCATCTCAAACGTCTGGATTTAATGTTCTTAATTATGTCAGATGAAGAATACAATGCGTGTAGTTCTGTGTTGTGTAACTTTCTCCATTCTCCTGTAATTTCATCCCTCTTAACCCCAAATATTTTACTAAGAACCTTATTCTCAAAGACTCTTAATCTCTGTTCCTCTCTTAAAGTGAGAGTCCAAGTTTCACAACCATAAAGAAAACCGGTAATATAACAGTTTTATAAATTTTAACTTCCAGATTTTTTGACAGCAGACTAGATGACAAAAGTTTCTCAACCGAATAATAACAGGCATTTCCCATATTTATTCTGCGTTTAATTTGCTCCCGAGTGTCATTTATATTTGTTACTGTTGCTCCAAGATATTTGACTTTTTCTACCTCTTCGAAGGATAAATCTCCAATTTTTATAGTTCCATTTCGTATAATATTCTGGTCACGAGACATAATCATATAATTTGTCTTCTCAGGATTTACTTCCAAACTTATCGCTTTACTTGCTTCAAGTAAAATTCCCGTGTTTTCCCTAATAGTTTGTGGATTTTCTCGTAACATATTCACGTAATCCGCATAGACAAGAAATGAAAGATTTCTAAAGCTTCTACAAAATGACAATATTCTGCTTAAAAAAGGAAAAAAACGTAATAGAAAATTACGGAGAAGACAGTCGAAGAGTTATACAATAATAATAATAATAATAATAATAATAATAATAATAATAATAATAATAATAATAATAATAATAATGATAATAATAACATCAACAGAGTTCAGATGCACACATCAATACATTAATACGAAAATTTAAAGCAATCTTGCATGCTACTATTCAACTTCAGTTTTCGGTCAATACATGAGACTAGTGTAGAATTTATGGGAAGTTAATTCTTTTCCAAAATGTTCATCCATTTCGCCCTTCCGGCCGGTTCTTGGAAATATTCCAAAAGGGTGAAAGCAAATACCAGGCCAATGTAGGGGATGTTTGGCACCGAGAAGAAGATTTTGAGCCAGGGGATAAGATTTGCTACTTCTGAAATTATTCCTGTTGTCCAGTAGGCGACACAGACTTTAATCCAGCATAGTGAGTTGGAATCACAAGGAGCATAAAAATATTTGTCTGGCCATTTTCTCGCCCACTTGGATTTCGATGCTGAACAATCTAAGCAGTTGAAGCGTCGTTAAAGAAAATACTGCTACAACTGTGCTTAATTAACTTGGGAAAGACATATTGACTATGCTCTAAGCTTTCAACAGTATTATCTTTTGGTTCCTGGGGTAGCTCAGTCGGTAGAGCATTCGCGCGCTACGCGAAGGGTCCCGAAATCGATACCCAGCTCCGGAACAATTTTTCCTTTGAAATTATTCAAGCATGCTTCGCAGGGAGCTTCTACCTGAAAGCCAGATTTGTATATTGTTTTTTTTATTGAGACAGTTAATAGTACATTATGCAACGAGCCTATAATGGTAGTAATTAAGACGCGAGGATGTTTATGAAACGAGCGCAAGTGAGTTTCATAATTTTCATACGAGCGTCTTAATTAGCATTATAGGCAAGTTTCATACGACTTTTTATGCTCGACCATATTTCTAACTTGAAATTATTCTTAAGTATTCATGTTATTCTTATGTGACTGGGGAGCGAACTGACCTTGTGGAATCTCGTGAGATGTGCGCAGACGCGAAAATATTGATTTTTTCCGGGAAACGAAAGTCGACGACCTTGATATAATCTAGAGAATAAGATAAACATTAATCTTGATATAACCTTGAAATTGAATTCGACATTGAAAAACGAGATGACAAATTGAATTTATTTGAATATTATTTACAATTAACGCTAATTATTATAATAACAGAACATAACCTTCTGCGACAGTATTGGATTTCCAGCCTGCGTGACGTTTAGCTAGTTGTCTTTCGATTGCATATCTGAGAATAATCGAAAACCTGAACTTTAATGAATAGGTGTACTTTAATCACACGCATTAAAGGACTGCTACCAGGTGTATAATTACTACATTTCGGCATGGTCGAGCATAAAAACAGTTGTACCACCTAGTTATGTTAGAGTAGCCTACTTCGTATATTTCCAGAATATTATGAAGTATGTGCTAATACTCGTATTATGGGGCAACAGTGTTCACAATAAGAGGGTGTTTAAATTACAGATGAAAGCCATTTGAATCTTGAATAGTACAGAGTGACCAGGCTAAAGGCATAGGCTACATAAATAGCAGCATATAACGCGATAATTTTACAAAATAATTCTTTAACGTAAAGTGTAATTGATAGAAAATCTCTCCTAGATTTTCTGTCACACTTGCGAGGTCATTGTTACGTCATCTGCCGCGCAATCACAGAAACGTCAATTCCATCAATTCTAGATATCCTTGGCGTTGATACGGCGGCATTAAATAACGGATTAAAATAGAAAATGAAGAAGTACCTAATTAATAATACAGGACTCTCATAAATAAGCTTTCCGGTTTTGAACACATGCAACTTAGGCCTACGTTTAATTAGAACTCAGATACATAAAACTGGAGCCAATAGAAACTCAAAACGTTTTAGTACTTAATCTCTGGTAACACGCACACATCAAGCCTATAGTCGAGTTCCTCCTGCCATGTTGAGACATATCACGATCGATTAATGCGAAGGCTCCTGCAATGCGTGCTCGTAGAGAAAGTATGATCTGATCAAGTATTTAACATATCCCATATGAAAAATAAGGAGTGTCAGGTCTGGAGAACGAGGAGACCAACGAAGAAGTTCGTTGCAACCAGCACGTCTAATCCACCTGTTTGACAGTCGACTGTTCAGTTCTTCTCTGACTTCTTTGAGAAAATGTGGATTAGACGTGCTGATCGCCACGGCCATGAACTTGTTCGTTGGCCTCCACGTTCTCCAGACCTGACATCCCTTGTTTTTATGTGGGATATTTCAAAGATAGAATCTACATGCTATCCATACCATGGACGTGCGCGCATTGCAGGAGCTTTCGCATCAATCGATCGTGATAGGCTTGATGTGTGCCGTGTTACCATGGAAACTCACATTGAACATCTTTGAGGTAAAGCATTAAACTTTTTGAGTTTCTCTTTCTATTGGTACCAGTTTTATGTATCCGAGTTTTATTAAACGTTAAATTGCGTGTGTTCAAAACCGAAAAACTCATTTCCGGTAGGCTTGTACAACTGAATTTCGGAGTTGGCGAGTAATAGTCGGTAAAAGTTTCTTGCTGCCCTCTCATTCCGGTTGATTTACATGCCGAAAATATGTGTTATGGAACGGCTTTACTTCTCTTTCGATATATGGCCTGATAAATATTTCCACAACTGTTATAAATGTATGGCATGGCCAGCAGTGTGCTCTAAGGAACTGACTACGGGAGCTTAACGCGCCCAGCAACATCCCACGACATCTGGAAGGGTTAGTAAGGAATGGAAATCAATATTAGCACGTCTCCGGCAAGTAATGTGGCATTTGTATTTAATACCGGCACTCTGTCCGCCGCGACTATTCAAATAGCCACCATCAGCTTTCATCTGGCCTATTCAACAGGGAGTTGTGTACAGACATTGCATATCCGGGCGCTCTGCAAACACGTTTTTGTTTATGCGTCTACGCCAGAAAGTAAATCGCCGTTAAAGTTAATCAGCGCTGCACAAACAAACGCTTATAAAATCATAGCAATACTGAAAGGGAGGTGTCGCCATGGGGAATTCAGTGAATAGCGTGCTTGCTGTCCGCGGGTTTGAACTCGGTCGAGTGCGATCAAAATCCTAAGCCTCGCTTCCTTTACAAGAGAAGGAAGGTCGGAAATCCAGAGTTATAGATTTACGACAGAGAAAATTTTCCAGTAGTTTCCTGTCGTACTACTTTTCCAGTTAAAACGTTAACCAGAATAACCGATCATACAATCAGTTATTTTCAATCATACGCCGAATGAGAACAATAACACTGTCAATAAAATGAATAACACAATCATATTCATTCACTAAAATAAATGACGAAATAATCAATCTTACAATAATAAATAAATTATGCACTGAATTAAATCAGAAAGACAATAAATAAAATTAATTCTGATGCAATTAGTAAATTTTATAATCAGACAAGAATAAAAGAATGGATGAATGAATGAATAAATGAACAAATAAATAAATAAATAAATAAATAAATAAATAAATAAATAAATAAATAAATAAATAAATAAATAAATAAATAAATATCTAACTAAGTAAATAAGAAAATAAGCAATTAAATAAATAAATAAAAAATAAATACATACAAAAATAAATAAATAAATAAATAAATAAATAAATAAATAAATAAATAAATAAATATATAAATATCTAACTAAGTAAATAAGAAAATAAGCAATTAAATAAATAAATAAAAAATAAATACATACAAAAATAAATAAATAAATAAATAAATAAATAAATAAATAAATATCTAACTAAGTAAATAAGAAAATAAGCAATTAAATAAATAAATAAAAAATAAATACATACAAAAATAAATAAATAAATAAATAAATAAATAAATAAATAAATAAATAAATAAATAAATAAATAACTAAATAAATAAATAAATATCTAACTAAGTAAATAAGAAAATAAGCAATTAAATAAATAAATAAAAAATAAATACATACAAAAATAAATAAATAAATAAATACATACATAAATAAATAGAAACCTAAATAAATAAATAAACAAAGAAACAAAGTAATGAATAAATAGATAGATTAATAATAAATAAATAAATAAGTACATAAATAAATAAATAAATAAATCAATCAATCAATAAACAAATAAATAAATAAATATCGAAGTAACTAAGTAAATAAGAAAATAAGGACGTAAATAAATAAACAAACAAACAAACAAACAAACAAACAAACAAACAAACAAACAAACAAACAAACAAACAGAGTAATGAATCAATGAATAGCCTAAATAAATAAATATGTAAGTAACTAATAAATAAAGAAATAAGCAAATAAATAAATAAATAAATAAATAAATAAATAAATAAATAAATAAATAAATAAATAAATAAATAAATAAATAAATAAATAAATAAATAAATAAATAAATAAATAAATAAATAAATAAATAAATAAATAAATAAATCGTTGTATCAATCGATGAATTTCTCAGAAAATGAAAATATCAAACATAAATCACTTTTAATCCAAGTCATACAAATCAATTAATAATGCTTTGACTTAAAAGTTATCTATAGCCTATGCAGTGAGAGATTAAGAATCATGAACTTATTTTAACCAAAGTGTCATGTGATTTTGTGAAATATCATAAAATCTTTTTAATGTACTCAACAAAATTTCAAGTTTTTTTCTTGAAAGAGGATGGTCAGACATGAACATAGGTATGGGTGCTTTGCGTATGTATCGTACGCTACGCTGTAGTAAATATGATTTCGATAAGCTACGTAAGTGCGGGGACAAACTCGGCCGTCCGTCGCAAGCGTGCCAATCACAGGACTAATCATTAAGTACGGGTTAAGTGTTGTGAGTGGACCTGGTGGACCGGAGCTTTCACAGCACACACAGGGCAACAGAAAACATTCCGATCACGCATGCGTTACATTAGCGCTCGGAAAGCTGTGACAAAATGCGTTACTGCGAAAGTACGCAGACGAGAGCAACGAATCATTCATTCAGCGTCAACACCTGAAATAAAAGTAGACCACTTTAGCAGCATGTACCTATCTCGAATAATAATCATCCAATATTAAAAACAGCTGTACTCGTATCCTAGTAACAGGGTATCATACTGGATCAGAAAAAACCCATTTCTCTCGAATTTTTCATTTGTTGTCGTGCAAATCTGAATCGAACTTGTATTCTGAATAATAAGTATTGACTTGTGGTCTTGGTTCAGTGGACAGGGTATGCGCGGGCGCACTCGAATTCCCTTCCTCAACATCACTTCTGAAACATCTCCTGTTTTTTGGAATACGCATTCCAAAATTCAGCTAAAAATGCTGCTTTTCTCAAAACCCGTTGACAAAGATCACAATGATATTAGACTTTTATGTTTAACTTCCCGGATTCAACTCTCAAGGAGGTCCTATTTAGTCGCCTTCCATCCTGCACAGTTCTTGCTATATACTACATTGGATTGTAAGTTGATACGAAACGAGGAAGTTAAATATAAATAAGAAAGAAAGGAAAAAATAAAGAATTTTCCTATTTGTTTGTTGCTATTCATTTGTTCTTTATTTCCAGTATTCTCGAATCAACACATCTTCACATTGCGAACCTCCCTGACAGTATGGCCAGCACGAAGTAACGCCACTGCAGGAAAAGGAAAAAAAAAACACTCATCCCAGTGGAATAGAAATAAATATCTACGCACTCAGGGAATCGAACCAAAGACCGCTTGGTTTGAAGGCGAGTACTTTATAGAAGTACAGCGACGCAATAAATAAATAAATAAATGAATAAATAAATAAATAAATAAATAAATAAATAAATAAATAAATAAGTAAATAAATAAATAAATAAATAAATAAATAAATAAATAAATAAATAAATAAATAAATAAATAAATTTCAAATGTGGCTATGGAGAAGAACGGAGCGTGTGAAATGGACAGAGTAAGAAATGAACCTGTGTTGGAAAGTGTGGGTGAAGAAAGAATGATGCTGAAACTGGTCAGGAAGAGAAAAAGAAACTGGTTGGGATACTGGCTGAGAAGAAAATGCCTACTGAAGGATGCATTGGAAGGAATGGTGAACGGGAGAAACGTTGGGGGCAGGAAAAGATATCAGATGATAGACGATATTAAGATATATGGATCATATGCGGAGACTAAGAGAAAGGCAAAAAATAAGAAAGATTAGAAAATACTGGGTTTGCAGTGAAAGACCTGCCCTTAAGCAGAAAGCTATGAAATAAATAAATAAATAAATAAATAAATAAATAAATAAATAAATAAATAAATAAATAAATAAATAAATAAATAAATAAATAAATAAATAAATAAATAAATAAATGTTGATATGGAGAAATACGGAGCGAATGAAATGGACAGAGTAAGAAATGAAGCTGTGTTGGAAAGTGTGGGTGAAGAAAGAATGATGCTGAAACTGGTCAGGAAGAGAAAAAGGAATTGGTTGGGTCACTGGCTGAGAAGAAACTGCCTACTGAAGGATGCATTGGAAGGAATGGTGAACGAGAGAAAAGTTGGGGGCAGAAGAAGATATCAGATGACAGACGACATTAAGATATATGGATCATATGCGGAGACAAAAAGGAAGTCAGAAAATAGGAAAGACTGGAGAATGTTGGGTTTGCAGCGAAAGACCTGCCCTTAAGCAGAAAGCTATGAAATAAATAAATAAATAAATAAATAAATAAATAAATAAATAAATAAATAAATAAATAAATAAATAAATAAATAAATAAATAAATAAATAAATAAATAAAAACCACGAGATCACCAAAGAAGATTATAGGTTACGTCCAACTGTCATCTCTTCGATACGAAATCGCAGGAAGTTTCAGCACATTAACAGAATGCAGACACTTTCGAATAATTATCCAACACTCAACAATAATAATAATAATCATGCAAGCAACAACATATGCACTCTTGATTCCAATCAAGCGAGTTTTTAATGGAAAGGTTGGGGAGGTGGTTCTGTTAGTTGAACTAACTCCCTTTTCAATTAGTTCGTCGCTAATTGGTGCTAGCAGTCAGTCCTCTGATCGGCTGGCTCAGCTACCCAGCGCGATGCATGGTGGGGGGGGGGGCGCAGGGGGTTGTTGTTGCGCACACAATTCACAAACAACATGCACTGGGTGCGAGGCCAGGCCGAGGATCCGTCCCGGATTAGCTGCTGCAGCGATTTCACTGCCAATTTATCACTCCGCTCGTTTGTTTCATTCCACGGTTCGATTCCCGATTCACATGCATTTATAAAGCTTTTTCTTGTGACCAATCAATATTTAAGGGTACCAGGATGTCAAGATTAATTAATTTTGTGTTTTTTTTTTTTTTAAACCAGAGTACTTGCCGGAGTTTCATTTTAGTGTTTGAAAGACTGGTACGATAGGCTGTACAATGCCGCCATTTAAAGGTTATTTTAGCTTTAAAATGAATGCCTTTGTAAGAGACTGTAATGCGAGATATTATTGATATACTTTTTCAACTGAAAGCTACATTTTTCACACTTCAGATATATTTTTGTCAGGAAGTATAACATTATTTTGTTTTGAGATTTTTCACAGCAATGTCTATTAGAAACAAAATTATATTTTATAAAAGAACACAATGGATAATTATGTGATACGACGTCAAAGCTCAAAAACGAGTGATCCTGAAATTTAAGAACAGTGGCCTATATTCATACTCGTATTAATGTGCTTAGGATCCCAAGATTGCATGATTTCATGAATATTATTTCGTTACATCAACGCTAAAATGTCTTGGTTTAATATTTCCGCATATACTGGTGAGTAACATTATCTTGTATATGTGTCTGTGCACACACACAGATATATATATATATATATATATATATATATATATATATATATATATGATTTGCGGGAAAAGTTGTATAGAACATTTTAGTATTTATTTTACCTCTACATTACACCCACAAAGTTTGTACAGGTACTTATGAATCACGCTGTATATATATGTATATATATAGTGACCCTTTTCAGTATTATCCAGCACTGCATTTTATAGCATGCATTCGAAATTGTGGTGTTTCTAGCAGATTTCAATGCAAGGTTAGGTATGAAACTTCTGTACCTCCTTACTGAAAATAGGAAACTTTGCAATTTATTAAGTGACCAAGGAACGTTAGTACAAGTTGAAATTAGCCGCTATTTTGTTTATGCTCGACCATGCCGAAATGTAGTAATTATACACCTGGTAGCAGTCCTTTAATGAATGTCATTAAAGTACATCTATTCATTAAAGTTCAGGTTTTCGATTATTCTCGGATATGCAATCGAAAGACAAGCATCGAAACGTCACGGAGGCTGGAAATCCAATACTGTCGCAGAAGGTTATGTTCTGTTACTATAATAATTAGCGTTAATTGTAAATAATATTCAAATAAATTCAATTTGTCATCTCGTTTTTCAATGTCGAATTCAATTTCAAGGTTATATCAACATTAACGTTTATCTTACTCTCTAGATTATATCAAGGTCGTCGACATTCGTTTCCCGGAAAAAATAAATACTTTCGCTTCTGCGCACATCTCACAATTTATGACGTAGGCTATTGCACTCATTCACATAACAATAATATGAATACTTATGAATAATTTCAAGTTAGAAATATGGTCGAGCATAAAAAGTCGTATGAAACTTGCCTATAATGGTAATTAAGACGCTCGTATGAAAATTAAGAAACTCGCTTGCGCTCGTTTAAGAAACATCCTCGCGTCTTAATTACTACCATTACAGGCTCGTTGCATAATGTACTATTTAATGAATTAAAAGCCTATGAGAGGTTAGATTTTACCGATTACATTTTAATAACGAAATATGTTTATTTACAAGTTTAATACCGAATCCCGGACCTTCCGGCTGCCAAAGGAGATAACATTGCATAAAGATAGGAGAATAAAACATACTTTGAAAGTAAAATGTTAGAAATATTGGGCACATAATCGTCTAAAATAATCTAACATCCCTCTGTATGGATCAATTTTTAAATGTAATGTTTCTTGGAATTAAATCGACTTCGCAAGTAGCTTCAGAGAGATCTTCATGAATGGATGCATGAGGACAGTGCTACCAACGGTCATTCTAACATAAATATTTTTACTTTTCTCTCTCTAGAAATCTACGAAGCGGAAGGTCTATCCGTTCTTCTATATACGGGACAGGTAATATGAAGGAAGGAAGGAAGGAAGTCTATGGATATAGTCGGAACAACCTCATGAATGTATATAGGGTGTTCAGCAGGTACAGAACCCCACTTTCGAAAGTACATGAATAAGAAGAAAGTGGAAATGTCAACAGAAGTCTGTTCCATGTGATGTGGCAGAAATGATTTCAATTCCGATATGGAAGTCACATTTAGATATATCACGAATACTTTTTTTTAGTACAACACAGAATTAAGCAATAGATCACGGTAAACATAAGCAGGAAAGAATGTGATATGGAACTTTAGAAAAAAGGAACAAGCGTTTACTTTCCCATTATGCAAAACAAGGACACGTACATTCCTACCGTTTGTTTCTGTGTTTCTAACTGTAGTGTACTTCTAGCATCATGCTGTACTAATGTAAATATGCAAATGATCACAAATATTATCATAAGTAAAATCGAAAGAGTTTCCATTTTCTAAATAAATTCAAAAGCGTGAACGTGTCCACCGCATGCCTGACTGTGAAACGAGTGAGTCCGGGTTCAAATCCTGGTTGGGACAAGTCACCTGGCTGAGTTCTTTCCGTTGATTTCCTCAACCAGTTAAAGCAGAATTGTTAGGTATCTCACGGCGTTGACCTCGAACTCATTTCGCCATCACATTTATACCTCTCTCTTTCGCCATAATCTCCATTTCGTTCCCATATTTCGGGCTTGCTTCGATGTAGAGTCGGTTGCAAGCCGCCACCGAACTTGGATCTCTGGTATGTGGTCATTAGTTGCTGGTGGTAGCGCTATGTACCGTAGGATCGCGATTGAAAGACCTCGGTGATGCCTACACGGAATGGTAAAGGGATTCTGTAGGCTATGGGGAGTTCGGAGGCGGCCCGCAGAAGAATTTGTAGCGCGGGGGGCTTTAGGGCATGCACACCATTCCATTATGGGTAGTACAATGGGTCCACCCAAGTGGCCTACTTGCGAGGGAATTTTCAGAACTAATAGATAGAAAGCGGGAAACATAAGTGAATTCACCAATCTTTTGTTTTTTTTTAATGAGACTCTTTCATGAATAGATAGATAGATAGATAGATAGATAGATAGATAGATAGATAGATAGATAGATAGATAGATAGATAGATAGATAGATAGATAGATACATAGATAGATAGATAGATAGATAGATAGATAGATAGATAGATAGATAGATAGATAGATAGATAGATAGATAGATAGATAGATAGATAGATAGATAGATAGATAGATAGATAGATAGATAGATAGATAGATAGATAGATAGATAGATAGATAGATAGATTTTAATATAATATTGAGAAGTTTTAAACCTGATAAAGCTGTATTTTTATCTCATCATCATAATCATTCAACATCATCCTCGTCATAATCCAGTCATGCAATCTTAAGTCAGACGCAGCCTTGTCCATTTAGGCTTCAATATATTTATAAGTAGCCTACAAACCTCTTGTAAGGCTTCCAGATCGTCTTCTATCTTTCGGTTTATAATTTAACATCTATTTGTAATTCTTGTGCTGTTCTAATCTTTTCCGGGATTATTAAAATTATCTTCCGGCACACGACGACGCCTGTATTTAAAATGTCTCCGTGATGAAATTGTAAAAAGACGCGCAGTGAGGTTGGAAATCTTTACGAAATCTCTATCACAGGTTTCGTCCAGAGCAAACAATGGCGCAGTGAGTTGCAGGACTTCTTACCCCTCCACACGAGGGCGGTGAGGGAATTCATTCCCTTCGCAGTTGAAGATCAGACCGCGTAACGCCGCTATATCCGCCCAGCAGATGGAGAATGACGGGTCGGGCTACATAACCGCAGTTCACGTCTAGAATGGCATTAATGGAGCTGATAACCAGTATCTGGTAGGACAAGAGCTGTAGAGATGAACACACTTCTGCGGCAATGATAGGATTATGCGCTCCCAACATGCTTATCAAACTTGTGTGCCGCCCGGCACAATACTCCTGGGATTACATCCAGGCCATTTTTCTACCCAGGCTCTTGGCTATTAACCAGAGTGAAGAGGAATGTAGAGATTTCGACAAAGATCCTATAAAAAATGGAGGAAAAATAGACAGATGCATAGCTTTACCACGCTGCATATCTTTGCGTAAAACTACGTATACATGCGATTACCTAAGGACAGGTCATAGCTTTACTACGCTGCATATTTTTACGTAAAACTATGTATGGATGTGATCACCTGTGGACAGGCGCACAGCTTTACTACGCTGTATATCTTTACGTAAAACTACGCATGGGTGCGATCACGTCCAAGCTTTACTACGTTGCATATATTTGCGTAAAAAACTACGCATGGGTGCGATCACGTCCAAGCTTTACTACGTTGCATATATTTGCGTAAAAAACTACGCATGGGTGCGATCACGTCCAAGCTTTACTACGTTGCATATATTTGCGTAAAAACTACGCATGGGTGCGATCACGTCCAAGCTTTACCACGTTGCATATATTTGCGTAAAAATTACGTATGGGTGCGATCACTTATGGACAGGTCCATAGCTTTATTACACTGCATATCTTTACGTAAAACTACTTGTGGGTGCGATCATTTGCCGACAGGTGCATAGCTTACTACGCTGCATATACAGGGTGTTTAAAAAATACGGGGCATAATTTCAGGTATGTATTTCCCACATGTAGACAATCAAAATAGTTCATTACAACATGTGTCCGGAAATGCTTTATTTCCGAGTTATGGCCTTCACAACATTGAAATTCACCGGAACGTTTTTCTTTCAGCAGGTCGTTGCCGTCAAAGGAGACATTAAGATGGCACTCTGACAGTTCATTCCGAGCCGAAGGTTACATTCAGTGTTGTGTAGGCGTTAGACTGTGCGACATATATTCAAATCAAGAGCTGGCAGAGATACACTTCATGTACGGTAAGGCGGACGGCAATGCTGCGCTGGCTCGTCGTTTGTACCAGGAGGTACCCACAGCGACAATGTCCAGATCGGAAGACATTTGTACGTCTACATTACCGTCTGTGCGAGTATGGAAAATTTAACTCTTCTGGTTTGGGAAGGGGACGACCAAGATCTACAACTCCAGAAGTACAGGAGGAGATTCTGGAGGCTGTGAACATGACTCCTTCTATCAGCACACGAAGGAAGGGTAGCGTTGCAAGTCAATGTTCCTCATACGACTGTCTGGAGACTGTTGAAAGAGTAGGTATCAATTGTATCCTTATCATTTGCAACGTGTACAGGCCCTGTCACCAGCAGATTACCCTGCACGAGTTAGGTTCTGTCAGTGGTTCTTGCAGCAGTGTGGTGTAAATCCGAACTTTCCTGCCTTAGTATTATTTACAGATGAAGCACAGTTCACACGAGATGGCATAACAAATTTCCACAATCAGCATGTATGGGCGTATGAAAACCCACGTGCAACTGTTCCATCTCATCACCAGGTGCGGTTCTCCCTCAACATGTGGGCCGGTATCATTGGTGTTGGATTAGTTGGACCCCATGTACTTGTAAACAGACTTACGGGGCAGGCGTACACAAACTTCCTGGAAAACACCATACCTCATGTTTTAGAAGACACTCCACTGATCAATCGTCAACACATTCACTTCTTGCATGATGGCGCTCCTGCACACTTCAGTCGTACGGCTCGCCGGTACTTGGATCGAAGGTTTCCTGATCGATGGATAGGTAGAGGTGGCCCAATTGCTTGGCCTCCACGCTCACCTGATCTGAACCCTCTCGATTTCTATTTGTGGGGCCATTTAAAATCATTGGTTTATTCGTCTCCGGTGCCCGATTTGGAATCCCTTCGGAATCGAATTGTGGCATGTTCTGAGGACATACGCTATACTCCTGGAGTTTGGGATCGTGTGAGGTCTGTATTCAAGCAGGAGGTGGACATTTTGAACATCTTCTGTAATGACAATGACCTGCGGAAAGAAAAACGTCCCGGTGAATTTCAATGTTGTGAAGGCCATAACTCGGAAATGAAGATTTCCGGACACATATTGTAATTAACTATTTTGATTGTCTACATGTGGGAAATACATACCTGAAATTATGCCCAGTATTTTTAAACACCCTGTATTTATGTAGAATTACTGTATGTGTGGCCGCGATCACTGGTCAACGGGTGCATAGCTTTACGTAGAACTACGTATGGACGGTGCGTGAAATTAAACAAGGAAAATAAAAAGATAAGCGGGCGACAAGGAGAATAAGATAAATACAAAGGGAACAAGGAGAATACAAAAAGAATAAGGGAAATATAAGGAGAATAGAACGCAGACGCGGTGAACAGGGAGAACAAGGGGACGACAAGAGAACAAGGAGAATACAAGGGAAACAAGGGAAATATAAGGAGAACAAAGGAACGATAAGAGAACAAGCGAAAGACAAGGGAAACAAGTGGAATACAAGAAGAATAAGGAAAATACATATAAGGAGAAGAGAACGCAGACAAAGAGAACAAGGAGAAAACAAGGAGAACAATAGGAAAACAAGGAGAACTAGGGATATATAAGGCGAACAAACGACGAGAAAAAGAGGAAGGCAAGGGAACAAGGGGAATAAAATAAAAATAAACAAATTATAATGATAAGAAAACGAAGACAAGGACGAGGGAAAGGCAAGAAGAACAAGGGAAAGACGAGGAGAACAATGGGAAGACAAAGATAACAAGGAAAAGGCAAGAAGAACAAGGGAAAGACGAGGAGAACAAAGTGAAAGACGAGGAGAACAATGGGAAGACAAAGATAACAAGGAAAAGACAAGAAGAACAAGGGAAAGACGAGGAGAACAAAGTGAAAGACGAGGAGAACAATGGGAAGACAAAGATAACAAGGAAAAGACAAGAAGAACAAGGGAAAGACGTGGAGAACGAAGTGAAAGACGAGGAGAACCAGGGGAAGACAAAGATAACAAGGAAAAGACAAGAAGAACAAGGGAAAGACGTGGAGAACGAAGTGAAAGACGAGGAGAACCAGGGGAAGACAAAGATAACAAGGAAAAGACAAGAAGAACAAGGGTAAGACGTGGAGAACGAAGTGAAAGACGAGGAGAACCAGGGGAAGACAAAGATAACAAGGAAAAGACAAGAAGAACAATGGAAAGACAAGAAGAACAAGGGAAAAACAAGAACAACAAGGGTAATACAAGGAGAACAAGGGAAAGAGAAGGAGAACAAGGGCATACAAGGAGAACAAGGTGAATATAAGATGAACAAATAGAATACAAGAAAAACAAGAAAATTGAAAACAGATGTATGCTGAACCCAACTGAGCTGTGAATGAATGTTGTTCTTACTGTTATGTAAACCTTATTTTTAATAAAGGATAGACAAATTCGTGTCTGTACAAGCAAAATCTTTAGTTTGAGGCATAATTTTGTGAGAAAGAAATGTGACAATAATTTACACAAGAATAGCTAAAAAAACTTTGATTTAATACAATTCTAAAGTAATATTGCTGCGCGTCTAGCCGCGGGTTCGATTCCCGGTCGGGGCAAATGACCTGGTTGAGGTTTTTTCCGGGGTTTTTCCTCAACCTAATATGAGCAAATGCTGGGTAACTTTCGGTGTTGGACCTCGGACTCATTTCATCGGTATTATCACCTTCATCTCATTTATACGCTAAATAACCAAAGATGTTGATAAAGCATCGTAAAGTAACCTACTAAAATAAAATAAAAACTAATATTGCTTACACACTCGCTATGAAGCAAGTGAAAACAAGGTATTTTGTCGTTAAAGCCGGTTTTTTTTTTGTCAAGCAAATGGTGATTTTTTATTTAAACTCTATGTTTAACGAAGTTTAGACGCTTTCAAAAGTGTGCTCACTATTGAAGAACCGAAAAACTCTATACTACAAGAAACTAATAATGAATTCTTAGAAGTTTTAATGTGAAAAGAAGATAAAATTTGTCAGAGCGCTACGATAGCAAGGAAGTTGCGAGGGTGTTGTTGCTTGTGAGAGGCCAGACGGTGATAGGCCGATTCGTTTCGTGACCCCAGCAGTCCGAGGCACAATGAGGACGATACTTTATCTTCCCCTTACTAAGTCAAACGAAAAGGGAAAACTGTGCGAGAGAGCGGGAGGAGCTGCTCTCCCGGGGGACTCGCAGGCATCCAGGACAGCAGCAGTCGGTGCTACCAAATTAACATTTTACAAAGACAAATACCTAAGTTTTCTGTGTACCTCTGCTGTAATTACGCTCCCTGCAAGTTAGTCTCAACCGTCTAATTTATTTCTACGTACGTTCCGATCTAATTTTATCAATTCAAAGTCTATAATGCAATCCTATGAGGTATAACCGATTCTTGTTTAACTTCTGAGTACAGGGAAATGAGAGTTTTCCTAAACTTAGTCTATCTAACGATAGCGGTTCTGGCTACAAGGTTATAGGGTTCGATTCCTGGTTGGAAAGAGGTATTTGTCTTCTTCCTGGTTCCCGCTATGGAGTAACGGTTACCATATCTGACCGTGCAATGAGTGGACTTGGGTTCAAATTCTGATTGGGACGAGTTATCTCGAGATTTTTTTTTCCGGGATTTTCCTTTAAGGTACTTATCTATCCTTGGGAGAAAAATTTGCAGTTTTTATCCGAATTTTAAAAACTCTTTTTTCTCTGATTATTTGTCACATAATTAACCCCTGAAATATTTTTCGGAGAGCAGGGTGGCAATTTGTTAAAACGAAAACTGGAAATTTGTTTAGTCCTTGGTCCACACTTTTTATGCTCGAATAAAATTTCTTTTACTGTCTTACTTCTAAAAGGACACAGAATAAGCTGTGACAACAGTTTTTCCCTATCTTATCTCTTTAAGGAAAAAATACCATTTTATTTTATGAAAATTTCAAACATAAAAATAAAAATTTAAAATCTTGAAGTTTTGAATTAACTTTCTTAAGCAGTAGGACACTGTTTGTAATTTGCCACTTAGCTACAGTAATCAGCTTCATTTTGGTGCAAGAATAATGACAATATCTCAATTCTAAGTGTTGCAAAATCTGGTAAGTGAGTGAGTGAGTGAGTGAATGAGTAAGTAAGTAAGTGAGTGAGTGAGTGAGTGATTGAGTGAATAAGTAAGTAAGTAAGTAAGTAAGTAAGTAAGTAAGTAAGTGAGTGAGTGAGTGAGTGAATGAGTAAGTAAGTAAGTAAGTAAGATAAGAAAGGCAGATGTTTGTTTTGAGCACAAAATCCTCTCCTGAAACCCAAGATGTAGTGTCGCAGACCTGTTGCTGTCTTACACCTCACATAATCAGTGTCAAGTTTGTCAGCAGTTGTCACCTAAGCAACGCTCTGCTCCAATCTACAATTCAAACGCCTTATAATAACCGAAAGCGGGCGCTAAACTTATGGGACAGGAAACAGTTGAGAGAGGTAACTCCTCCATGGGCCTCCAGTCATAAACGCTTCGGTTATATTAGCCTTGCTAATTCACACCGGCATAGCACTTCCCCGTTGCATATCAAATATCAAACATTACACCACCACTTCCATTTACCTTTCGCACTTCTCTTCCAACACGTGAATTTATCGTCCAGGACATTCAACTCACAGCCTTAGTTTGAATAGAGACATTGAGCGTCTGAGATACTATGGGAAACAAATATAGAAATCTTCGGAGTATAATAAGACCATTAATTTAACAGAGATATTGGGCGTATGAGATACTTTGAAAAACAGCTTATAGAAATTCTTCAGAGTGACAAAAAATTACTGCTTTTAAATCAGTATGACTATGTCTCGTGACGAAATGGAAACATAAAAATTTGAAATTTATCCTTTGAGAAGGTGGAAAAATTGAAATATCTAGGAGCAACAGTAACAAATGTAAATGACACTCGGGAGGAAATTAAATGCAGAATAATATGGGAAATGCTTCTTATTATTCAGGTGAGAAACTTTTGTCATCCAGTCTGCTGTCAAAAAATCTGAAAGTTAGGATTTATAAAACAGTTATATTACCGGTTGTTCTGTATGGTTGTGAAACTTGGACGACTTTGAAAGAGGAAGAGAAGTTAAGGGTGTCTGAGAATAAGGTTCTTAGGAAAATATTTGGGGCTAAAAAGCAAACATTCTGATGGGGGCAGATAAAAAAGTTATTTTTTTTTCTGCCAAAAGAAGTGCTTATACAAATTTTGGCCACTCGACCACAATTACGAGGGCCGTAAAAAATTAAGTTCGCCAGGGGCCGTTAACAGAAAGAAAACACAATTTCATTGGAAAAATCTATTGGAACAGACACAGCAATTGTTGAGCTATTTTTCAACATATTCCCCACCGGAATTGAGACATTTGTCATATCATGGGATCGACAGAGAGCTGCAGACGGCTGTCAAACGCTGGTTCCGATTCCAGGCGACTGACTTCTACGACACAAGAATACAAAAATTGATTGCATGGTATGATAAATGTCTCAATTCCAGTAGGGGATATGTTGACAAATAGCGCAGCAATTGATGTATCTGTTTCAATAAATCTTTCCATGCAATTGTGCTTTTTTCCCTGTAAACTGCTCCAGGAAATATCACTTTTTGGACAGTCTTGTAATTGCAGTCGAACGGCCAAAATCTGTATAAGCACTTCTCTTGACACCATTAACATGGTGGAAGAAAAAATTTAACTTTTTTATCTGCCCCATCACAATGTTTGCTTGTAAGAGGGATGAAGTTACAGGAGAATAGAGAAAGTTACACAACGCAGAACTGCACGCATTGTATTCTTCACCTGACATAATTAGGGACTTTAAATCCAGACGTTTGAGATGGGCAGGGCATGTAGCACGTATGGGCAAATCCAGAAATGCATATAGAGTGTTAGTTGGGAGGCCGGATGGAAAAAGACCTTTCGGGAGGTCGAGACGTAGACGGGAGGATAATATTAAAATGGATTTGAGGGAGGTGGGATATGATGATAGAGACTGGATTAATCTTGCTCAGGATAGGGACCAATGACGGGCTTATGTGAGGGCGGCAATGAATCTCTAGGTTCTCTAAAAACCATAAATTAGTACGTATGCCTCAAAACCTTGTAGTCTTGTAACATCGTAGTTTTAAACCATTAATAGACTGTGATTTTTTATTAGAAAAATAAATTATACTTTAAATATCTAGTCAGAAATTAAGGTTCCGAAAATCATGAACTTTTCAATGCGAATTATAATATGATATAAAATATACTAGCAACATTTTATAATTTATTTTAAATTCCCTGCCATTCACCAAACAAGAAGTTAGACTGAAAGTGTTTCAACGCAAAATCTTGAGTAAAATTTTTGGCGCAAAAGAAATTTTAGTAATTATGTACACCTGGAGAATTTTAACGAATGAAAATAAATAAAAAAAAATCATACTGTGATCAAAATCAAAGCAAGAAGATTAAAATGGACAGGGCGTGTCATCAGAGCCCCTTCTCATCGGAAACTAGTCTGAAGGCCATCTATCTCACTCCATTCCAATCTCTCTCAAGTAAGGTTCCAAATTGCAGTACGCCTTGCTACGGCAACCACTTAACTGACAAGTATGTATTGCTAGTTGCCGCATCAGCAAGGCAACACGTGTAAAAGCAGGTAGCCTTGCTGAGACGGCAACTTCTTCTACACTTCTCCTCATTAAACATTGTGAGTGCATTTATCACATTCTAAACGCATAATGTTATCGAGGCAAGATCGGAAACTGAGGTTTAAAATTTCAATTCGTTTTAATTTGTTAGTCCAATTGCAAATTTGAATCTAATCCTGTAAGTAGCGGCTACATCACTAATAATATTGCCACTTCGATAAGGCACAAAGGAACACTGAAGATAAGGGAAGAGTAGTAAACTAAAAGTTAATGAGTTCGAATCCTTCCCAGGATTCTTGGAACTGATCTGAATATTTTTGTAGGAGGGTCACTGTGAGGCATACTTTGTACTGCAAATATACTTAAAGTTTTATATTTTACTTGTCCAGTTCCATTTCTAAGATCTGCAATTTTGGCCCAAATTGCATCTATTCTAGATCCATTTATAACGTATTCATTAAAAGTAACTTAATGGCAAGCCGCAAATACCACTTTAGTCTGTCATGCTTCTTCATTAAACAAACTTTTGGATATTGAATAAAATTATGAGGAGATGAATATGATACATTTCTTCTGTGTAAAATATATTCAAATTCAACATGTTTAAGAAATTCAGACTCAACTGGAAGTTTCTTTACAAATTTTTTTCCTCGTCTTTTGAGAAGAAAAAAAAATATATATATATACTGTACATACATACAGAGTGTTAAAAAGTATGGAATGTTACTCATAATTTCTTAAATTTTAATTTTACAAAAAAAAAAAAAAATTATACAAAGCTGTTGGAGACAAACCGTACAATATGATACCAGTGTTCCAAAGAAGTTAATTATTCAGGAATACAGAGTGTGGCAGTAAACTTAATTTTTTAAATGACACCCTATGTTTAAAATTACATATTACGAATCGCCATTAAATTTTACGCATGAATGTGTAGAAATTTTACCCATTCACCCGTCTTATGTCTTTTAACCATTTATTAAACTTGTTTCGTGGACTTCAAATTTCAGACAAATAAGTAGGTATGTAAAATCACGTTACGTTGGCCATAAAACTAAACACTATCACTAACCAAACTTTACAACACATGCTCAAAATGAGAGTCATTCACAGCCAAACAATGTCCCAATCTATCACGGAAACAGTCCATTGTCTTTCTCACAGTTACATGACTGATCTGTTTCATCTCATATCTACAATGAACTGTTTTAGTGATAGACTGTGACATTATTTAGCTGTGAATGGTCCTCATTTTGGGCATCTGTGGTAAAGTTTGGTTAGTAATAGTGTTTTGTTTAGTTTTATGGCCTACTCAACATGATTTTAGATACTCATTTGTTTGAAGTACACGAAACAAGTTTAATAAATAATTAAAAGAAATGAAACGGGTAAGTGGATAAAATTTCTAAACATTCGTACGTAAAATTGAATGGGGATTCGGAATATGTAAATTTTAATATAGAGTGTCATTTAAAAAAATAAAGTTTGCTGCCACACCCTGTATGCCTGAATAACTAACTTTTTTTGAACACTGATACCATATTTTTTTGGTTTATCTCAAACAGCTTTTGTATAAAACGTTTTTTTTGTAAAATTAAAATTAAACAAGTTATGAGTAATACTCCATACATTTGAACACTGTGTATTATATATATATATATATATATATATATATATATATATATATATATACATATACATGTGTGTATGTGTGTTCTCGCGAATATGTATTCTTGCCGTTATAATTTTGCTTTTCTGTAATAACCTCCCCTTTGACAGTAAGACCAAAATAATAGTGGACGGAAATCCGTAATAGTTGGCACTTCTGTGTTAATATTCAGTAAATACAACGCAGTTAAAATCAGGACTCAATACTTGACTTGTTATAAATAGAAATACATTTATTGAGCGATGTGATAAATTCTTCCGCAAATATTTACCAGCGGATCTTCCAGAATATAGAAGGGAGTACTGCAGTCATCGCTCCGAGAGATTTAGTAACGCATAAAGCCGAGAATATTCAACAAAGACACAAGGACGTAGGCCTACGTACACCACTAAACAGCGAAATGGCGTTCTCCCAAAACGTAAACTTTCCTCTGCCGATGACTAATGAACCGCGGCAGATAAACCAATTAACTGTGGCGGCGTCACGCCCAGTTAGCGGGGTGATGGCCTGGCTTCGATTCCCGTTAGGAACATGATTTTTTTCCTCGTCAACACGTCAGTAATTGCCCTTGGGTGTACAAAATATTCCATCTATATAATACTAGACCTCCTGTCGGTGGGGGACGAACTGCTCAACGCAACACAACTCTTTTGAGTGTTGCCATTATGGCTGGGTAGCGATTTGCAATGCTACATTCAGTATTAGATGGGGTTAACGCACTCATTTATTCACTGATTTCGCGACTGACTGGCTCACTAACTCACAACCTTATTGGCTGATTGATTCATTATTTGTCATGAATTCATTTACGTACCCAATCATACACATATTTCGTTATTCATCCATTCATAGATTCATCTATTATTGTCTTGTCCTCAACCACATATCACTAAATCACACTCAATAAACATAGGCCTACTGATTCATTTATTCATTATTTGCCATTTACTTCTTCATATACCCACTTATTTACTCACTCAAGCATTCATTTGTACACACTCAGTAGTTAATTAATTTTGTGTAATTCACTCATCTACCTGAGCACTCTTTTTTCATTCTCTCTTTTTCACCGACAAAAACTAGTAAATTAATTGTCTTAATTCATTCATCAAACTCAGTCGTATATTGATTATATTATTTATTCCTGACAGATTGGCTCACTCACTCACTCACTCACTCACTCACTCACTCACTCACTCACTCACTCACTCACTCACTCACTCACTCACTCACTCACTCACTCACTCACTCACTCACTCACTCACTCACTCACAATTGTCTCTTTGTCAATTTCGTTGGTAGCATCGAACCCAGGTTTCATCTAAAGTCATGATACGTCGAAGGAAACGCTCGCCTTCACGTCCATAGCGTTCTAAATGCAGTATCGCTGTTTCCATTCTCTGGCACATGTTTTCCTATTTAAGATTGTATGGAACCCAGCGAGCGCAGATTTCCTCATCTTTAACTTTGTATTACTAAGTACTACTACAATACGCTCACCATAACTTATGCTTAATATATCAAATTTTCATTTTTGGACTATGGGTCTTAAAAAAAAACCCTTCATTTAAGGGCTGCATGCAAAATAATAATAAAAAATCATGAAATCATAATTTCGCACTTATTCGCAGAAACTCCTAGATTTCGCATTTTGTACTCAATTTCGCATTTTATCTCGGATTACAAAACCACCGTAAGGTATGAAATTCACTCTCTAAGGCACAATTACGTGATTATGTAGCATTTGAATGCTTTTCGCATTCATCGCGTCTGCGAAAATCTACCATCTCTAATGATATATTTGCTGTAAAGCTTTGTCACTTCAGTTTTAACTTGAATCAGAAAAACCCATTAGACATGGCGTCTTTTTCTGACCTAACTTATTATTTACTGTGTTTTATTCTCACAATCTTCAGAGAGCTTATCAAAAAAAAAAAAAAAACACCCTACACTGAAATAAATTTGCAATGTAATTTCAAATATCAGTGAAGCGATGGAAACAAGGGGCTTGGTTTATTCAATGGAGTTGTGAGGCACAATGGAATGCAATGTATCCCCGTATTAAAAGAACAGTGGAGCCCAGTGCAATCACACAGAGCTCGGGACGGCGACGCGAATCAATGTGTGGACAAATTACACAGCACCGTGCCACTGAAGTTTCTATCAGACGGGGAAATAAAAGAGCTGGAAGACTATAGCGCCGTCCCTCGGAAGCAACAAGAATATGCAATCCTTTCAGACAATCGAGGCAAAGGACACTCTGGAATACGTGTCTAGGATCGCTAATTTGTTTGGCTCGACAGCTGTACAGAGTCTTTTAGACGACGCCGGCGCCCGTACGAGAGCGGCAAAGACCAAAAACAGAAACACAAATCCGCTCTCAACCCCTTCCACCCCTCTCTTCGCCATGCAAAAGCGATGCACAAGCAAATGCAATTAACGGGTTCATCCCCCTCTCCTTCCTATTTCTGCAACCCTTTCACCTAAGCTTCCCCCCCTCTCCAGTAGGAGTAGTGGAGATGCCATCATCATCATTATCATCTGCCGCAGCATTCATGTTCCAGGCGGCCATGTTTTCCAATAGCTAACGGTTATAATTCACCCTAATTGATCAAGTTTAGATTAGATTGTTCTGACCCCTTCACCTACTCTCCAACTCGGACCACTATTGATTGATCGTCGAGGATCATCGCCCAACATATCATTATTTTCAATTTGACTTTTAGTATAGGGCGCAACCACAGCATCGGTTTTCGAAGTCGGACACTCGAGTTAAAGCCCTGGGAATTGCGAAGGTGGGGGGAATTTTTGATAGCTTTCCAAAATCACCGGGTAGAAACTCCTCTTGTACAATTGGGTATGAGTATTTGTATTTGAAATACAGTCTTTGAGCACGATTAATAGTGCAATAGACAATTTTAATGTTAAATATAAATACAGTAATAATAATAATAATAATAATAATAATAATAATAATAATCCGTGGTGCTACAGCCCGTAAAGGGCCTAGACCGACCAGCCGGCTGCTGGCCTCACGCCCACATGCCGAAGCAGAGGTGGACGATCATGCAACCAGAAGGAGGTATCGTGTGGTTAGCACGATGATCCCCCCAGCCGTTATAGCTGGTATTCGCAACCGGATTTCGCTACCTATCGTAGCTCCCCAAGTGCATCACGATGGTGGGTGGGGACCGGTCCCATACACTGGCCGAAATTTCATGAGAAAATTTCTTCCCCCATGAGGACTCGAACCAGCGCGCATTCCGTAACGCGAGTCCTAGGCGGGATGCCTTAGACCGTGACGCCACGGTGCGGGACATAAATACAGTATTAAACATTAAAATCAATAATAAAATATTAAAGAACTGTTTTCAGAATATGGGAGAGGTGATAGCAGGAGGAAAAAGAATAAAGTGCATAAGATTTTCTGATGGTATGGCGCTGTTAGCAGAAGAGGAGATGATACTAAGAGATATGTTACTGGAGCTAAATGACAGCTGTGAGCAGTATGGGATGAAGATAAATGCAAACAAGACGAAAACCATGGTCGTAGGAAGAAAAGTAAAGAACGTAAACTTGTGAATTCTAAATGGGGCAATAGAGCAAATGGGCAGCTTGGGGTGTACTATAAGCAGTGACATGAGCTGCTGCCAGGAAGTCAAAAGAAGGATAGCAATGGCCAAGGAAGTTTTGTCTTTCGATTTGCGTTTCTGTCTGGGGTTGAATTTCTTAATTCTAGGCATCTTCAGCTCTTTACACTAATATAAATAGGCCTATGTTCAAAAAATAAAAAAAAAACAAAATTAAAATTATGTGCTATCTGGTAGGATGGAAGAGAAGGCCTTATCGCCTTAATCCTGTCAGATTAAATAAATTATTATTATTATTGTTATTATTATTATTAAACTCAACACAAAACAGTAAACAAAGAGTCAAACTTCACAAACTATAAACATCAGAATTATGCCCTCCTAGATATATAAACATGTACAGAGTATGGAGTGGATACCAATATTTCAGACAAAATATCCCTCAGCATTGTATTCTAATTAGAAAATTAAATAAAACAATATGTACATGACTAAGGAGCGTGTTGACACTAAATGGGGCGTGGCAGTGTTTCTAGCAACTGCATGGTCATTTAAAAATTAATTTTAACCACAGAATTCCATATTAACATACATAACCTATATATGGTTTTGTTCAGGAAGGCGCGCTCTTCAAAATGGGACTGAAAAAAATCAACATTTTTTTTTACCATTTTCACGACCTACTGCCCTTAAGGGGTTAGGTACAGCTTACAGCAGTAAAATTTTTGGAAATATTCAACATTTTTTTCTCCATTACTGTATCTTGTACAATAATGAAAATTGGTATGTGTAAAACACTGTCCTCCTGCTATATGAGAAAAGTATTTTTACGATTTAAACAAAAGTATTTATGTATATTTTTTCAAAATTCAAAATGGTGGCAGTTTACTGTGCAGTGATTAAGAGTTTCCCTCATAACTCATAAACTTGTTAACTTTTTCATGTTCTCTCTCTTTTATTTTATTGCTGAAACTCGTGTTTACAATATCATTCTCTTTCAACTACAGTCCTTAATAAATAATATTTTTTTTATTTTGTGTTGGAAGAAAATACTGATATTTGACCTTGTTTAAAATGAATTTATTTTTTATCATACAATCTATCAAAGGTAGAGAAGTTATCTTGCATCATATTGTATATATGGCATGCATAAATACACACAAAAAATTTCATTACAGAATGGTGGATAGTTTTTTGAGTTATGTGGGAAACGCTTCATCACTGTACAGTGAAAATAATTTTGAAAAAAGAAAAAATGTAAATAATTTTTTTTTTAATCGTACAAATATTTTTTCATATAGCAGAAGGACATTGTTTCACATATACTAATTTTCATTACTGTGCAAGATACAGTAATGGAGAAAAAAAATGTTGAATATTTCCAAAATTTTACTGCTGTAAGCTGTACCTAATCCCATAAGATATATGGATCATATGCGGAGGCAAAGAGGAAGGCAGAAAATAGAAAAGACTGGAGAATGCTGGGTTTACAGCGAAGGACGTGTTTTTGGGCAGATGGCTATGATTAAATCTGATTCAAGTGAATGTTAAAATATGATACACTATGTCGAAGGGCTTGATACTTTGCGATCTGCAAAGCAGAACACTTCTCCCTGGGATGGAGAAAATGAAATGATGATGTCGGGTGGAATGATAGAGGAAACCGAGTGATGTATGCCCTTATATCGCTTTTATTCATCACAAGAATTACAAAAGGATGCTGAAACAAGTACTTGTGTAAAAGTTTCGAAAACTTTTTGCTTTTGTAGATAACAATATTTCGTCTATACTTTATATAACAAGAATGTGAAATCTCTGAATAAGCGAGATTAAAAATAGAAGAACTGCAAGTCAGCAAACTCCAGTTCAAAAGCAAATAAAATTATGTTGGAGGAAAATGGGGGTGACTTGATAAACAAGACGGGCGTGCTGCGTGCGACAGATGCTGGGAATGGATATGAAGCGCTCTTGAGAGCGATGTGAGCTCGTTATTCAGACAATTCCTCTATCTATTAGACAGTCGTGACTAAGGCGCTATCATCAACTCCTCGGCGCTCCCGGACATAAAAGAACTCTCAGCAGCTTATACACGTTCGTGTTTGCAATACGTAGACAGAGCATATGCTATACTTCGGGCGAGCATTTCCACGCAATTGAATGCATAAAACTTATCGGAATGGTGGCCGGGCACAGTCGAGCGTGGATATCGGCACAGTGCATTAGTGATGTGAGGAAATGAAGAAAATGGACCATCTAAGTAGGAAAGGAGGGGATATAAAGAAGAATAGTGGAGAAGAAGGGAAAATGAAAGGAGTGTACAAGAGCAGAAGAGAGGCTACAAAAGAAAATAGAAGGAAATAAATAAAATGGAAAGGAGAAAAGAAAAGTGAAGCAGATGACAGGAAAAGAAAAGGTGAGGAAAAAGTTTGATACGAGTAGGAGAAAGAAGAGCAGATAGAAAGAGAATGGAAAGGAGAAGAAAGTAAGATCGAAGAGGTAACAGGCAAGAGTAGAAAAAGAAAGGGAGGGGCAGAAAGAAAAGGGGAGAAAAAATAAAGGAAGAATAAAGGAAGAAGCAGAGATAAAGTGAGCAGAAATGAGAAGAAAAGTGGCTGGGAAAGGAAAAGTAAATACATAGGAGCAGTGTAGAGAGGCGAAAAATGTGAAAAGAGAAGGAGGAAATGGAAGAAGGAATAGAAAAAGAGGAAAAAGGAAAGAAAGGAGAAGAGAAGAGAAGAGAGGAGAAGAGAAGAGAGGAGAAGAGAAGAGGAAAGAAGAGCAGAGAGGAGAAGATTGGAGAGAAGAGAAGAGAAGAGAAGTGAAGAGAGGAGAGAAGAGAAGAGAAGAGAAGAGAAGAGAAGAGAAGAGAAGAGAAGAGAAGAGAAGAGAAGTGAAGAGAGGAGAGGAGAGGATTGGAGAGAAGAGAAGAGAAGATTGGAGAGCAGAGGAGAGGAAAGGATTGGAGAGAAGAGAAGAGAAGAGAAGAGAAGAGAAGAGAAGAGAAGAGAAGAGAAGAGAAGAGAGGATTGGAGAGAAGAGAAGAGAAGAGAAGAGAAGAGAAGAGAAGAGAAGAGAAGAGAAGAGAAGAGAAGAGAAGCGAAGAGAAGAGAAGAGAAGAGAGGATTGGAGAGAAGAGAAGAGAAGAGAAGAGAAGAGAAGAGAAGAGAAGAGAAGAGAAGAGAAGAGAAGAGAGGAGAGATGAGTGGAGAGGAGAGGAGAGAGGAGAGGACAGGAGAGGAGAGGAGAGGAGAGAAGAGAAGAGAAGAGAAGAGAAGAGAAGGGAAGAGGAGAGAAGAGAAGAGAAGAGAAGAGAGGAGAGGAGTGGAGAGGAGAGAAGAGGAGAGAGGAGAGGATAGAAGAGAAGAGAAGAGAAGAGAAGAGAAGAGAAGAGAAGAGAAGAGAAGAGAAGAGAAGAGGATTGGAGAGCAGAGGAGAGGAAAGGATTGGAGAGAAGAGAAGAGAAGAGAAGAGAAGAGAAGAGAAGAGAAGAGAAGAGAAGAGAAGAGAAGAGAAGAGAAGAGAAGAGAAGAGAAGAGAAGAGAGAAGAGAAGAGAAGAGAAGAGAAGAGAAGAGAAGAGAAGAGAAGAGAAGAGAAGAGAAGAGAAGAGAAGAGAAGAGAAGAGGATTGGAGAGCAGAGGAGAGGAAAGGATTGAAGAGAAGAGAAGAGAAGAGAAGAGAAGAGAAGAGAAGAGAAGAGAAGAGAAGAGAAGAGAAGAGAAGAGAAGAGAAGAGAAGAGAATCTAGTAATGCAGAAATAATAAGAAATAACAGACAGAAAAGCAGATGAGGCAGAAAGGAAACTATGGAAAAAACTAAGAAGAAAAGTGTCCCAACGATGACACTGCAGCAAAACTGGCTTTTAAGCAGGAAGTGCTATTTAATTACAATAAACCCTCTGAAGAATAGAATATTGAAATACATAAAAGATGCAGAAATACAAACTAAACGATTACACAAATGGTAAGCTCTCGTGCAGTATTGGATAGTACTGAACTACCACTTGGAGTCATTGAGTTCAACAAGGTGTTGATGAAACGTCAAACACAAACACACATACAATGATTTGCACCGTGACGTGAACAGTGGGAAATTAAAACAGAGCACAAAGAAATAATAATCAAAATGCATATCAGTACATGCAGTGCACTGTGGCCGTAACATTAAACGATATCCGAGCGAACAAATTCTACTGTGGAGAGAATTCACCGGACGCTGAAATTAAAGCAAAGCGACAAAGACTTGTATACAGTACTGTATTTCATTGTGTTACGTTTTTATGCAAATGCATGGATACGCAGTAATTGAATTATTGCAATCACTGAAAATATGGGAATAGTGTCGTCCCTAGACTCGACTGTTTACAGTAGTGTTTTCTTTTACTATCATCATGAACGGAATGGAGTGGGGACACTACGATCCAGCGTTGCAACATTTCAAGATCTACTGCACTAACTCTCAAGCTGGGCGCACTCCCAAACCCACAACGGCTGACTATACTAAGGTTTGCTGCGTACTCAGGTTTCGAGCAAATAACTCCCTCGTCCCTAGGCCAGCCGATGTTCGGGGAATGCTATGGAATGATGACGAAATGGAGAAATATTGACGGAATGATGTAGATGTCTAATATGGGGAAATGGGAGAACCCCGAGAAAAACGCCATCTGCTATCTTGCTTGCTACAAATGTCATTATGAATTTTTTCCAATATTTCTACCTGCAGAATTCAAAATATGCAGCCGAATTAGACTCTCACAACTAGCGATCATGTATACTTATATGGTTATCACTTGAGACAGTCCCTCTATACGGCTTTAATTTAATTTTTATTACTTTCATCAGTGTTTTTATTTCTTTCTTGTATTTATATGTGCTATCTGGTAGGATGGAAGAGAAGGTCTTATGGCCTTAATCCTGTCAGATTAAATAAATAAATACATAAATAAATAAATAAATAAATAAATAAATAAATAAATAAATAAATAAATAAATAAATAAATAAATAAATAAATAAATAAATAAATATTTGCTGGATTAATAACTTACATTATAGAGGCACGATTAGAGAAATTTATGAAGTTGAAACGTGTACAGTACATGGTTTTTAGGTGTTTGAGTCGTGTTACGGAGGTTGAGAAAGTATTTCATATTAAGTCTGTGCTAAGGCAGTTGCCCTTATGGGATCTCAGGCTTTTCATATTTCATAAATGTATTCAGTTAAACCAACTATAATATTATACAGGGTGAATCAAAAGTCTCGAACCATATAAATATCTTCCATATGTTTGATTTTCGATTATTATAGGAGTTACCAGTATTTGTACGACTAAATGCTCTACCAGTGACACATTCGATTCTAGCCCTCAGCTATATCAAAAGCTGTCATTTTGGATGCAACTTTGAAATTTTAAATGGAAAGGAGGTCATGTAGGTACTGAAAATCATGTGAAATGTTCTGGAAAAAACAATGGTGCAATCTGTTTTGAGATATCTCTAATCGTTTTCAAGTTATTTAAAGATAACTGTCATAATGACACAAACATTAGTTACTGCATCTACAGATATTTTGTAACATGGTACAGAACTAAGGAGGCTTTGGAAAAGGTATCGTTAAAAACTTTAAATTGGGAGATTCATGAGGAAGTACATTGTGTATCATCAGATGGTTCTTTTAGACGGGCAGACATTATTGCTATCAACGGACGCTTAAAACGGGCTCTTGTTCTTGACCCTACTATCCGTTTCGAAAGAAACCTAAATCAGGCCACCGAAGTTGATATTGAGAAGAAGTCCATATATGAACCTTGTCTGCCGTATCTTTCTCAAAAGTACAACGTCCCTCTTAAACAATGGTCTGTCATTGGTTTGCTGTTTGGCAGTAGAGGTTCAATCACAAAATTCACATGGAATTATCTTAAGGAAATTCACATTCCTTTTGATTATGTAATGTCTATTCTTATAAATATTATCAAGGATTCCCTTCAAATATTACATCATCATCTCTATTTCAATTAACCAACTTATATTTGCCTTCAACAATTAACTTTCTTTTTTCTTTAATGTATCACATCACATTATTCTACATGTTTATTGTATTCAGGACCCTTGTGGTCACTCAGAATTCTTTGAGCTGATGTCTATAATTTAGAAATTTATTATGCAATTCTGGTAATTAACTTTTCCTGCTTTACTGTTTGGTTAACCTGTGACAGTTTCAATGGATTGTTGTGATTATTTGAAGCTTTCCTATAACAAATTTCTTGATTTTCGTGATGGCATTATCGAAAGAGGAAAGAATTGACATTCTTCATTCTGATGGGTTAAGCCACACAAATGTTGCAGCAGACTGGACCAACAGGTCCCTGGACATTGGATTTGTCGATGTGGACCAGTCGAATGGCCGGCCAGGTCTCCAGATTTAACAGCCCTTGATTTTTTCTTTTGGGGTTACGTACAGAGCTTGGTATATGAAGAAAAAATTGAGACTGTGGAGAGAAAATTTTGTAGCATTTCCGGGGTGACTTTAGCATAGCCTTCAATGATACGGATCTTTAAATTTTCCACATTCTGAGAAGCTGTAGTATACTTTCGGGAGGTTCGAGGGCAATAGTAGTGGGACCCCATCGGAACTGTAAAAACTGTAATATGGACAGATGACATCACATTGCTGATTCACGTACCTAGAAGAGCGCAACCGTTCGACCTTAAACAATCATTCATATAAAAAAGTGGTAATTACAATACGCTTCGAGCTGCGGTATATGCTTTCGGACCCCTCTACTGTAAAAATGTCCCCGAACGAATGGAATACATATCAAATATTTCACATGAAGTCGAAAGTAGATTCAACTTTCGAAACGTTATGATATGTATATTTCATTAGCAACAGAAAAATTTCATTCCCAACCCCTCTTGAACACGTCACCCCTGTTTTTTTCCCTACTTAAAATAAGCAGACCGTTTTTATGTTTTGTGTTGGCAGTGAAAACGTTTGTCCTTCGGATGGTTCGGTGAATGTATTGACTTCAATATTTATCAAGCCGGGAAGAGATATAAAGTGAACTAGGAGAATGTGTCCAATGGAGATGGATCGATTTAACGGGACTCCTCGGTCTCTAAATCCCACCCCCTTCGCTTTTGGGGCGGAGGCATGTCGCAGAGTAAATACTCGACTCTCGACTGCAGGCCCGGATAACATGTCTGCTCGTTTGCATGCGGTTCAGCTGGGCCCATGGCTTGGTGCCCAGCATCTTGTAAAGCTAATCTGCTCACTCTGTGCAACGACACTGCCTCAACTCCAGCGTTCAATGCACAGTCGATAAGAGAAATGGCTTTTGGGGAACACTGCAGGGTATAGGGCACCTTCTGGACGCGGAGAAATCAGCGAAGAACTGTGTTGTTTAAGTTGATAATAATAATAATAATAATAATAATAATAATAATAATAATAATAATAATAACAATCTCAAAACCTTATGCCTGTTATTATTCGGTTGAGAAGCTTTTATCATCCAGTCTGCTGTCAAAAAATCTGAAAGTTAGAATTTATAAAACAGTTATATTACCGGTTGTTCTTTATGGTTGTGAAACTTGGACTCTCACTTTGAGAGAGGAACATAGGTTAAGGGTGTTTGAGAATAAGGTGCTTAGGAAAATATTTGGGGCTAAGAGGGATGAAGTTACAGGAGAATAGAGAAAGTTACACAACACAGAACTGCACGCATTGTATTCTTAACCTGACATAATTAGGAACATTAAATCCAGACGTTTGAGATGGGCAGGATATGTAGCACGTATGGGCGAGTCGAGAAATGCATATAGAGTGTTAGTTGGGAGGCCGGAGCGAAAAAGACCTTTAGGGAGGCCGAGACGTAGATGGGAAGATAATATTAAAATGGATTTGATGGAGGTGGGATATGATGATAGAGAATGGATTAATCTTGCTCGGGATAGGGACCAATGGCGGGCTTATGTGAGGGCGGAAATGAACCTCCGGGTTCCTTAAAAGCCAGCAAGTAAGTAAGTAAGTAAGTAAGTAATAATAATAATAATAATAATAATAATAATAATAATAATAATAATAATAACAATCTCAAAACCTTATGCCTTTTATTATTCGGTTGAGAAGCTTTTATCATCCAGTCTGTTGTAAAAAAATCTGAAAGTTAGAATTTATAAAACAGTTATATTACCGGTTGTTCTGTATGGTTGTGAAACTTGGACTCTCACTTTGAGAGAGGAACATAGGTTAAGGGTGCTTGAGAATAAGGTGCTTAGGAAAATATTTGGGGCTGAAAGGGATGAAGTTACAGGAGAATGGAGAAAGTTACACAATACAGAACTGCACGCATTGTATTCTTCACCTGACATAAATAGGAACATTAAATCCAGACGTTTGAGATGGGCTGGGCATGTAGCACGTATGGGCGAATCCAGAAATGCATACAGAGTGTTAGTTGGGAGGCCGGAGGGAAAAATACCTTTAGAGAGGCCGAGACGTAGATGGGAAGATAGCATTAAAATGGATTTGAGGGAGGTGGGATATGATGATAGAGAATGGATTAATCTTGCTCAGGATAGGGACCAATGGCGGGCTTATGTGAGGGCGAAAATGAACCTCCGGGTTCCTTAAAAGCCAGTAAGTAAGTAAGTAAGTAAGTAAGTAAGTAAGTAAGTAAGTAAGTAAGTAAGTAAGTAAGTAAGTAAGTAAGTAAGTAATAATAATAATAATAATAATAATAATAATAATAATATTAATAATAATAATATACATACGATGGCAGATCTTTCACTATAAATTCAGCATTATCCAATCTTTCCTATTTTCTGCCTTCCTCTTAGTCTCTGCATATGATCCATATATCTTAATGTCGTCTACCATCTGATATCTTCTTCTGCCCGAACTCTTCTCCCGTTCACCATTCCTTTCAGTGCATCCTACAGTAGGCAGTTTCTTCTCAGCCAGTGACCCAGCCAATTCATTTTTCTCTTCCTGGTCAGATTCAGCATCATTCTTTCTTCACCCACTCTTTCCAACACAGCTTCATTTCTTATTCTGCCTGTACATTTCATACGTTCCATTCTTCTCTATATTCACATTTCAAATAATTCTAGTCGATTCTCTTCATTTCGTCGTAATGTCCATGTTTCTGCCCAATACAATGCGACACTCCACACAAAGCAATTCACTAGTCTCTTCCTTAGTTCTTTTTCCAGAGGTCCGCATTAGATGCTCTTTTTTTCTATTAAAAGCTTCTTTTGTCATTGCTATCCTCCTTTTAACTTCCTGGCAGCAGCTCATGTTACTGCTTATAGTACACCCCAAGTATCTGAAGCTGTCTACTTGCTCTACTGCCTCATTTAGTATTCGAAAGTTTACATTCTTTATTTTTCTTCTTATGTCCTGGTCTTCGTCTTGTTTACATTTATCTTAATCCGATACTTAGCAGAGCACGCTTGACGTGCAATATCTCCTGGTGCTATAGGCGTTTGGACACCCCTGCATTAAACATATACACACGTGACCAAATAAAAAAAAATAAATATAATGCTGTATATTATTGAAGAATTTATATTGGAGTGTGCAATACTTACAGTATTTGTGTCCTACAATTTTATTGGTAATCAGGTTTTTGTAAGTAACTATATCTTTACAGTATTTGTGTCTTAAACAGTTTGTATTTAGCAACTAAGGTTTTGTAAGTTACTACTTCTTACAAGTATTTGCGTCCTATAGTTTTATTAATAATTAGGTTTTTGTAAGTTACCGGGTACCTTACCTTTACAATATTTGTGAGATTTTGTATTGGAGTTAGGCTTTTAGGCACTTTTCATATATTATTTAGGGTTACCTTTGACGTGGGTTTCTATCTGAAGATATTGAAGGTTCCTTTCTAAGAATAGAACATTTCATTACTAGTTTTACAGATAAGAAACTAAGATTAAGTATAGTTAGCAAAGGCCTATCTATTTAAGGTAGAGATATTGTTAACTATTGTAGAGAGACACTGCTATTTTTAAGGCTGATCTACATGTGATTGAACCTAGTCCCGTTAAGAGATTAGATAGGTAATGAATGCATTTTGTTTTTTTTTTTTACCTTAAGATTAATCATTCTTAAAAGTCATTACGCAGACTTCGGATTTTTAGGCTCGTTTAGCGTAGTCTGGAACACACGTTCTTTAATGCACCTAGTTTCAGGCAATATTATCGCTCCAGAGTTTCTCGTGTTGCATACATTTAGGGATTTTTACATAAAAATGTTGCAACATATCCTATTCGAGTCTAAAAATCCGGGGTCTAATCATTAGTCTAGAATTTAAGTTATATTTATAAAATATTGCGGACTGTTATTTTTGTAAGTTATTTTCTGAATCGCGTAAATCAGAATTTCATCAGCAAACAATCAGTAAAAATCAATGGCTGAACAGTCTATTAGCGGTATTTTTAAATGTTGTGTCGTCATTACGTTAATAGGAATGAAAGAGACGCGTGAATCCAATAAACATTTTATAACCCGTTCAAAGTTGGGCGGTCTGCAGCAATAAAACGAGGAACGTAGCAGTAATCCTAGCTCTACTTTATCAGGAACTCTGTGAGTTTTGGCGCTGCATTGTGAAGCGACACTGCGGACGATAACCAAAAGAAGCAGAGTTGCACTACACTGAGCCAATTTGAATATAAATTGAAGTTGTGCCCCGGAGAACGGTTTGCTGTGTAGATGCGTGTTTCAATTTAAAGACACTTTCAATTAGCGGTTACTCACCTCCTACGAATAGGCGTGCTGCTTTGTGTCGCCATATTGTGCACACGGAAGCATTATAAAGAAGCAGTCGACACTTCATTGGATAAAATGAGGTAATTGAAAATCGTTGCTTGGTTTATTGATTGCTTAATTTATATTACTTCCGTTCATTGGTTTGTACATTCCGTTTTTGAGTTCCAAACCAGGTAGGTGGACTACATCACGTGATTTTAAACTATTTAAACCTATAAAGTAGGATGAATTTATAAGTAATCCATTAAGATACGGTATAAATGAAACGAGTTGGGAGATGTACTGATCGTTAATGTTTAATTTATACAACTGAGTGGTTGAGTGGCATGTAGAGGTCTGAACGGAACCAAAATTTTGAAGCCTAAAGGCTAGTCCACAATAAACCGGGAACGAGAACCAGAATGGAAACGAGAAGTGAAGATTTTTGATTCACAATAAACCGAGAACGGAAACGGCTATGCATATCGATATGTATGTCAATAACGATATGTAAAGTCGATATTACGCATTCTGATATTATTTGTTTATATTTGACCAATGGCATTCTCTCATGAGTACAAGCCAGCCAACATAAACACAGTTTAACCAACTTCGAAATTTGTGGCACGGCGCTAGCTCCACCAAACGTGCCGACATCATAGCAATTGATAACAATCAAAAGATTGGCTTCATAATCTATCCCACTATCAGATTTGAGGGTGCTGAATTACAACCACAAGAAGTAGATCTGGAAAAGAAAAGACATTATGAACCCTGCTTTCCTTATCTGGAAGAGAAATACCGCATACCCGTTTGTCGCTGGGAAGTAATTGGCTTGCTCTTTGGTGCAAGGGGCACTATCTCAAGATTTTGTATCAATTTCTTTCATCGTTTCCATATCGATCTTTTGGAACTTCAAGATATAGCCATTGATGTTTTGAGACATTCCTTGTTAATTGTAAATAACCATCTGTACAGTTCTATATATGAAAAATAAATTATTCATTTCGAGAATAGCTGCCCCCCCCCCCAAAATAAAACAAAATAAAATAGAATAAAATAAAATAAAATAGAATAAAATACAATAAAATGAAATAAAATAAAATAAAATAAAATTTAAAATAGAATATTGTTGATCTACAATTAATTTAGGTGCTGTTACCGCTCGGTACCCCCTTTTCCAAGGGCAGTTATCCTTGTTGGATTCTTCTCTCTTAAGAATTCAATTCAAGTGGTACTCTGGTCACATATACACGTAACATATATGAAGGGTTCAGAGCCATAGTGGGCCAAGCGCCATTTATTAAAAACGGAGAAAGCAAGGGTTAAAGTTAAGTGAATACTAGAGTCGGGCAGACTGCCTCATATTATCGCCCGTTCTCGGTTGCGTAATCACCGCAGTCTCGCCCAGTGCGCGAGTACCTAACGTAGCCAAATGACTCATTGATAGAGAACACGAGATTCTCTTGCTCCCGAGATTACTGATACTAGATCACTCCCGACAGTCTCGGACGTCTATGCGGGACTGTTGTACTGATAAGCAAGCAATATCGCTCGGGCCGTGCTCCTATAGGAAGCATTGGCTTATGCATTTCCCGGTTCTTTAAATATATATCATGTCGTAGCTCCTATAATACTTAATCAATCGCGCTGTAGTTTTTTTGGATTGATAGCTCAATGTCTAAGGAAAACATAGGAAAAAAATCGAACTGAAAATATTTTTTGGAAAGTGAGAAAAAAAAATATTAACTTCGATGGAGATTGATGTGTTCAGAATAGACATTTGCAACTTCACCTTTCACCTTTGAAAACTTTTTTGTTTTTCATGTTAGATGGGGGGTCAAAGCGAGAGAAATGTTGAGAAAGGATGGAAATTACTTTTAAAAGTGATGGCCACTCAAAATTTTTACTGGTTCTCGAGTAACTGCGAGTTAACCTGTTAGCGCAGGACTCATGACTCAAACGTTTGTTCCGTAAAATTTGTACGGAACCTTTCAACGCATGAAAACTCGTTATTGGACGGATAGTATTAATTGATATTTTAATAAAGATAGTTGAAAATGAGGCTATATAGTCCAAGATGGTTTACACTTTATAGTAATTAGGCTATCTTTTATAGCAACTAAATAAAAAAATTGTTTGTAACACAATGATATGAAACATGAAAATATTAAAAGCTGGTTCACAATAAACCGAGAACGGAAACAGCAACGAGAACTAGAACGGAAATATTTTTAAAATAAATGTATTTAAAGGTAAGCATTCACAATTAACTATTCTGAATGCTCACATTTAATACTGTACATTTATTTTAACATTATTTCCGTTCTCGTTTCCGTTCCCGGTTTATTCTGAACCAGCCTATACTATAGAAAACTACACTTTCTATTGGTGTGCACGTTATAAATTATTGTTACAGAACAATCATTATCGTATTCTAGCCATGTTACAATATAAAATTATATAGGCCTATATGATTTACAATAATTATCCTATGTTATAGGAACGAGAATAACAAATTAAGAATTAATCAGATTTCTAATACTTGTACCTAATGATAACTTACAAGACAGTAATAAATAATAACCATCATAATAATCCTGATAATCATAATCTTAATCATCCTAATGATTACGATAATGATGATAACAGTAATACTACTAATAATAATGATATAATAATAATAATAATAATAATAATAATAATAATAATAATAATAATAATCGCTGTAGAGTAAACGGTTAGCACACCTGACTGTGAAACGATCGGCTTCCGGTTCGAATCTTGGTTGGGACAAGTTAAGACTGGTTCACAATAAACCGAGAACGGAAACGACAACGATAACGGAAATATTGTTAAAATAAGTACATTTGAATGTGAGCATTCACAATTAACTTTCACGTTCCCGTTAATCTTCTCGTTAATTGTGAATGTTCACATTTAAATACATTTATTTTAACACTAGCTGTACCCGTGCGCTCCGCTGCACTTATTAGAAATAAATATAAAGTAATTACATAATTAAAATAGAACATTGGGTCCAGGGAACACTCGTGTTTGATAGAAGAATAAATCGTTTAATATGTTACTTAATTTAAATTGTATTTAAATAATTAAAATGCTATCATTTTGATCCAGAGACCACTCATTTGGTGCAAATATAACTCGTTTAACATTTTTCTAAATTAGTCTTGAATGCATCCTTTAATAAATCACTCCAAATTAATAGAGTTGATTGTGTAAAAATGTAAAAATTTACGATCTTCTATGCACTACTGCCATAGAACGAATAAATTTGTTTTTCTTCCTACTAAAAAATTTAATAGTTTGCACATAGCAGTTACGGAACAACGACGCTACAATCTGAGGCGGCGGTGGAAATGTATTGTTATTTTAAAACTCTTTTATATCCTTAAATATCAGAGCTATCAAAATTTTGCCTGGAATGAAACTTATCGAAAATCATTTTTGAAGAACCTTCTGTTATGTAACATTTTTCACAAAAATCAATAATAAGCGAGATATTTTGGTTTATTTAATTCAGGCCCCCTTATAACCGTCCTTTTAAATAAAGTATTTTGAATGCTACATAGCCTAAAATCTAAGTTACAACGAACTTAATTTATATTCAAATTTTCACTGAAATCCGTTCAGCCATTATCGCCTGAAAAGGTAACTAACATCCAGACAGACAGACAGACAGACAGACTTAAATATCAGTCCTATCAAAATTTTGCCTGGAATAAAACTTATCGGAAATCATTTTTAAAGAAATTTTTGTTATGTAACATTTTTCACAAAAATCAATAATAAGCGACATATTTCGGTTTATTTACTTCAGGCCCCCTTATAACCCCCCCTTTTAAATAAAGTATTTTGAATGCCATATAGCCTAAAATCTAAGTTACAACGAACTTAATTTATGTTCCAATTTTCATCGAAATCCGTTCAGCCATTATCGCGTGAAAAGGTAACAAACATCCAGACAGACAGACAGACAGACAGACATACAAACAAACATTTCAAAAAAGCGATTTTCGGTTTCAGGATAATTAATTAATTATATATGTTAGGACCAATTATTTTTGGAAAAGCGAAAATTACCAGAAAAATTTCGCTTACAGATTTATTATTAGTATAGATTATTTCTCGTCGTTTCCGTTCCCGGTTTATTGTGAACCAGCCTTTACCTGGCTGAGGTTTCTCGCCTCAACCCATTGAGAGCAAATTCTGGGTAACTTTCGGCGCTGGACCCTGGACTCATTTCGCTGGCATTATCATCTCATTCAGACGCTAGATAGCTATAGCAGTTGATAAAGCGTCGTAAAGTAACTAATTTAATAATAATAATAATAATAATAATAATAATAATAATAACCCTCTTTTATTCTCTGTTGTTATGATAAAGCAAATATAAATGACACTCAGGAGGAAACGCAGAATAAATATGGGAGGAAATGCCTGTTATTATTCGGTTGAGAAGCTTTTGTCATCCAGCCTGCTCTCAAAAAACTTGAAAGTTAGAATTTATAAAACAGTTACATTACCGGTTGTTCTGTATGGTGGTGAAATTTGGACTCTCACTTTGAGGAACAGAGGTTAAGGGTGTTCGAGAATAAGATTCTTAGGAAGATATTTGGGGCTAAGAGGGATGGAGAATGGAGGAAGTTGCACAACGCAGAACTGCACGCATTGTACTACACCTGACATAATTAGGAATATTAAATTCAGAGGTTTGAAATGGGCAGAACATCTAGCATGTATGGGCGAATCCAGAAATGGATATAGAGTGTTAGTTGGATGGCCGGAGGGAAAGGACGTTTGGAGAGGCAGAGACGTAGATGGGAAGATAATATAAAAATGGATATGATGGTAGAGACTGAATTAATCTTGCTCAGGTTAGAGACCGATGGGGGGCTTATGTGAGAGCGGCATTGAACCTCCGGGTTCCTTAAAATGCATTTGTAAGTAATTATGATCAATTTGTGAAAGGATCTACTCTATTTCGTAATTCTGTCCTTCCTCTTGCAAAAGTGTTTCCATTTCACATGCAGCATTTTATCAGTTGGGAAACAAAAATATCTTTTGCCAGAGTCTTTGGTCCTTTATAATATAAATAAGTATTAATTATTTTATTTCGTCCTTACACAGCACAATAATTACCCATGCTGATGAAGATGCCGTTGCATAACAACGAAACATCCAGATGTGAACGCGCAATATAATAATACAGTCGTGTGTTATCCATTACTATAGCGTATACAAAACACTATCGAATGATTAAATATGCAATGTCAACGAAATGCTGATAGCGAGAAAGTATATCATAGCTCCAACCATAACGTGTTATTGTTTTAGACTAGCTTAGGATTAGGTAACGACTGAAAGTGCTGCATTATTTTGCTTCTCCAGAAAGGCAATAAGTAGTTCATTAAAATAGTGTGACTTCTGTAAGAATGTCGACAATCATAATGTGCTGTATTATTGCATACCACACTGCTGTGCCTTCTTAAATTACTTTATGAACATTAATATTTCAGAAAGAGTCACGAATTTCAGTGATGAGCGGCAATTAAGCCGGCAGTCAGTGTACGCATTTCGTAACGATAAGTCGGCCGTGCGATAACAGGCCGGGACCCGGTATTCCTCGTTCCCGAGAGTGCCAATCTCGAGATTACGATTCTCGGAACTGGCGTTATCGGCCAGCCAGTCTCGCCTACGAGACGAGCGGGAGTAAGAGGCTGTTTGCCCGACTCTAGTGAATACCATAGTTTAATGAAGATTGACATATCACTTAGTTTGAATGTGTATACTTTATATTACTTGCTATATGTTTCCATTGAATTACGGTGATAACTTCATTTTAACTCCTGATTTGTACGGTTTTGGTAAATGGCGTTTGGCCCACTATGGTTCTGAACCCTTCATATAGCAAGTGATTCTACTGAATTTTTGCGTTAGTTACAAGCAATGAAAGGACAAGATATCTCACGGCCTCCTTGCTACAAAATATGCGACGACAAAATAGCTTTTTGATGACAATGGAATGAATCTAACAGGCTGTGATCGGAAACGAGAACGACAAAGTTAAAACCTAGCCAACTCTCATGTTCCCGTTCCCGAGCTCCGGCAAGCGTCTCGTTAATCGTTAATGCTCACATTTAAATACATTTATTTTAACAAAATTTTCGCTCTCGTTTCCGTTCCCTGTTTATTGTGAACCAGCCTTAACCCGAACCCGAAACGATCTAGAGAATGTTTTCAAAAGTATTACCCCGATCCGCACGAACTTCAAAGCATATAAAAGATGGGGATTAAAATTGGAAGGTTTTTTTTTTCCTTTCGTTGCGTACGTTTCTTCCATGGGGTTACTTCTGCACCTAACTAATATAATAACTCACGCGCTAAAGTATTTTTCTCCAAGATGGCTTTCGCCACATACATAAGGAGTAGTGATCGATAATTTGTTGGTGTAAGTGTGGATTCTTTAGTTATTATTTCTATGAATAGATGGCGAAGATAATAGTCAGTGACCAATCGTAGATAAATATACCGCATTATAGAATTCAATTTGTTATCCCCCCTCTATTGATTGTAAAACAACGCTGGGTTTAGCTGGAAACTGCTGATATTGTCTATTGTGATAATAATTAATGTTTAATCTACATAATCATTTTCTCTGACACTTTTTTACCCGTCCCAATAATGGTGCCACCTATTGAGAACTAGCGGAACTGTTTCAAAGTTTGTCAATTTTTTAAATCTTTAGTTTTTTTTTTATATTGGTCGACCAGCAAACTTGCTATACAGACCACTGTTAAATTATGGAATATCACATGCAGAATATCATGCTGAGGTTGGCTCTAAAGACTCCTCTAATTAATTTAAATTAATTAATTAAACATTTTTGTGAATTATGTGAACAAAAATATGATGATTTTCTGTGTTAAATTTATGAAGAGTCGTCAGTATCACTAAGAAGGATGTCTTGAGGGAGTTTCCTTTTAAGTCGAGATGGCTGACAAGATCTTGCTCCAATGTTATATGTCACATCTCCAGGAACACCAGGAAGTTTGTTGAAGAAAGATTTTGACATTGAATGGATGTACTGTTCTAGTGGAAGAATTCCCAATTCTTGATGCAGTTGTTGATTTCTTACAAACCAGGGGGCATTTGTTGCAGTACGCAGGAACTTGTTCTGGAGAACTTGTAGGCGATGCATGTGTGTCTTGGTTAATATAACTTAAATACGTACAAAATTAAACCCGTTTCTCATCCCAAAGATAGTATAAATTCGTTGTGTTGTGATTGGTTCTTGTGATCACATAACATAGGACGAATAAATACACAACTGATCAATTTGTCAATATCTACAATAATTAATTTAATAAGCCGAAATAATAATAATAATAATAAATCGATTAATATTCGGATATATTGATAACCACCGGTAATTATACAGATCAATATTATCTTAATCAGAGATCATATGAACGACAAGAGCGAAGAAAATGGAACTTTTCTTTTTCGTCGCTTGTATCGTGTATCTTCGCTTCTATCGTTACTCCAATATGCACACCTCAATGACAATGCATGCTTCAATTCTCCCTGATATAGCATCGCTGCTTCTTTTATCGTTTATCGTCGCTCCAACGTGTATGTACCCTTACTTATCCCGTAGCTAAAATATTCGCTTACAGTACACGTTCGGAATATTCTAGGTAAGCTATCTTTAAACACCAGTGTACAAAATCTGTGGTACACTGACGTTCAAAGGCATCCGACCTACGATTTTATAATCGTGTAAGCGAACTTTCCAACAACGGGATAAGTCGAACCAAAGATATAAAAAATAGACAAACTTTGAAACAGTTCCGCTAGTTCTCAATAGGTGGCACCATTATTTTGGGAGCCGTTAAAAAAGTTTCAGGGAAAATGATTATGTAGATTAAGCATAAATTATTCTACTAATAGACAATATCAGCTATTTCCAGCCAAACTCAGTGTTGTTTTACCATCAATAGAGTGGGATGAATAATTGAATTCCATAACACGGGTAAATTTTATCTACGATTGGCAACAGTGACTATTATCTTCGCCATCTATTTATAGAAATACTAACTAAAGAATCCACACTTACACCAACAAATTATCGATCACAATCGATTAGTAATGTCAGATATCTTTGAACGTCAGTGCACATTGGCTTAAAATTATTTTATCTATGTATGCTTATAATAGTGTCTCTTGTCAGCACAAGATGGCAGGCTGTCTCTCTAAACCATGACCTACTATAACTAAAAGCTAAGAGATATTTCGCGAATAAATGAGTGACTGTAATGGTTTTGTGCATCTACGTGACCACCATTGCATTTAGTTTCAACAATTTTTTCTTATTGTTGTGGAAATTCTTTCATAATCAGTTAATCGCCCGAAACTATGGTTATTCACATGGGTATTTCTTATAAAACTCCACTACGATTACAACCATGGCAATAATAATAATAATAATAATAATAATAATAATAATAATAATAATAATAATAATATACTGTTTTTAATTAATGTTTAATTTTATTGTTATATTTATGGTTTCTTATTTTAGAGCCGTTATACCCGTCAAAAAGCGGATTTATTTTTCATCGAGGTTCCGAATTTGTTTCTTTTTTATGACATGAGCTAGTTTCTTATAATCCTTTTGAATTATAAAATAGGCTGAATGATTTACCATAGCATAAACCATTAACAAACTACTGAACATGTATATTTCAATAGATTCATTCAGTCCCATTAAAAATTCATGAAGACTGATCTAAACTTGCATTCAATGGACTCTATCTAATATAGAGCAGTATAAATTATTAATATGTATTACAAAGCATAAGGCGATTCAAAAGCTAGGACGTTTGTGTTTCAACCCTGTCACTTAGCAACGTTTATTTCGAAACAAACGAATGAAAACGAAATTCAAGCTTCTCTTTTGTTGATTGGTATTATTTTTTTATGTAAATGCATTCAATGAGATATTAGGGTTTCTCTGTAGCCGAGAGCTGGTCTTATTCAATGCTGTTACTGTATTACGGCCCGGAAGTTCATGCATTTACATTTATTCTTCTAAATTCTGTAATATATGCTGAAGGAATAATTTTATTATTATGAAATTGAATATTTCATTTTGGTTCAACACATAAAATTATGAAACTTGCGTAACAAATTGATAATTTTCATTAGTTTTAATAATTTAACAAAAATATTGGTCTTGTAAACCAAAAATAAGGAACACCTTTTAAAATTTCAGAAAAAAGATTATATCTTTTCATTAATTATTATTTCTACGAATTATCTATCAATCTTTAAGCTTATTAAACATGGTCTTATTCTATATATAACCAGTCTACTATATACAGTCGCGAAGCTTGAGGTGTTTTTTTGCAAATCTCGTGATAAAGCGCTCCAAGCGGTTAGCAACTAGAAATAATAGACTGTCCATGGTCGACTTTGGACTGTGTCGTATTTCTATCGAGTGCTAGCTCGTTGCGTATTTCACATTGATGCTTATGAAATGTTCGTTATTGGCAAAGACGTTTTATAGTTTGGTTTTTGGTTGTAATGAAAATGTTAATGGCTAAAATACAATAATTGGAATAATAATATGGAACAAGGAGGAGACGTTTGTAGTGCTATAAATTGTAGCAACAGTAAGAGAAAGAGGCCAGAGTTATCCTTTGTCCGATTTCCGAAAGATTCAGAAAGGTTCCTGGGTTTCCACAGGAATGCTGTGCAGAAACAAAACTCTTAATTTTGAAGTTCTTTGTGACTGTTAAAATACATTATATCCTTAAATTTCACAATGAAATGTTTCAGTCTAACCGAAAGGACATTAGATACCGGTTAAAGTTCTGTCACTTAGGCTGCTAAATTTCCAGAGAAATAATGGTTAGGTCTACTTTTTTTTCAGAGGATATATTTTTAATTGTAGCTATTTTATTATTATTTTTATGTGTTATTTTACTAAAGACGTAGAAAAATTAAGTTTGTTTTAATGAAATTTATTGATTACGTTTTATTTTCAATTCTGGTGGGATTATTATTGCTTAGGCCTTTTTTTTCAAAGGATATGTTTTTATTTATAGCTGTTAATTTTGTTGTTATTTTTATTTGTTGCTTTACTAGAGAAGTAGAAAAAGTCTGTTACAATGAAATTTATTGATCACGTTTTATTTCCAATTCTGGTGTGATTATTATTACTTAACCTCATCCCACTTTGTTAACTACGTAAGCCTACACTACAAGTACCGGTACGCTTAAGTTACTCCATTAATTCATATTTCCATTATTATTGTTGTAAAGGGAAATGCAAATTAATATTTATTGGTTTCATAGTTAATTATCGCTATAATCTTGAATGAGTGAAGCTATTATAGTAAATTTCAGTTCATTTTGCACAAACAAAAATTATATTACTTATTTCTTGCAGGTATCTTCGAGTTTATGGTGGAATTTAATATACTTCATTAAAATAATAAATTAACTTCATGCATTTAATATTTCAATAATGGAAGGAAGGTGTTAATTTTTCAAAAAGAACACGACAACGAAAGTGTAATATATTTTGTTGTCTGCTAGGAGAGAGATCTGCGATGATGAGGCGATAGCAGCGATCCTAGTGGTGGGCAACTACCCATGTTTGCATTTTTACTACATATTGAGCTTCGCGACTGTATATAGTAGACTGTGATATAACTATATATTTCTCAATTCATTACAAATGCATTATATTCTAAGTATGTTTACATATTTACGGAATATTAAGAATAAATAAAAACAAAAAGGTAGCTGAAGGGAAGAGGATCTAAGTGTTAAGAAACTAATACTTAAACACCGCATGTAAGGTCGAGTCGGAAACACTCAGCATTTTTTCCGTTAGTAGACAGGTTATTTTTCTGCGATTTAACCAAAATAATTAAAACATTACTGGATAATAATAAATGTGAGAAATTCTAGACAACCTCAAATGCTAATCCCTCATTACACCATTACCAAAACACTTATCTATTTCTGTAGGAAAGTTAACTTTATTTAGATACACCCTATTGATATAGTGTGGCGTGAAGAACAATGGTCAAAAGTTAGTCATAATCTGAAATTTATCTATGAATGACTTTTGTTTCTAATTCTGATAGATGCATGCAACTTTTATAGTCGGTATTCGTGCTATTACATGAACAGTAATTTTATCGATTTATTAGAGAATGTTTGTTAGAATATTTTTTTTATATATTTCAGGTCGCAGGTACATGAATATTTTATTGATTTTTACAGCATGAACTTACGGATTTAGTTGGTACGAATGAAGTGAAATAGCACTTCTCAAAGTGTGTTTCGCGAAATCCCTTCTAAATTGTTTTTAAATTTTATTTCATAGTTAGAGGCTACTATAAAATGTATACAAAAATCACGAAAATATGAGTCAGTAATGACTTGAAACATTACAAATAATTTTTTGCAATTCATTTTTGATTGATTTTCAGAAAAGCCTGTAATATATATTAGGAATATTTATTTATCAGTCACTGACTTTACATATATTGCAGTAAAGTCAGTGACTGATAAATAAATATTCCTAATATATATCACCAATAATAATAAATATTATCAAACATCTAAAATGCAGAAAATATAATTTATCATTGGATTTTCTGCGTATATTTACATGAAAACAAAATACTGAAACAGACAAAATGGAGAAGCATAAATATAACTACAACTTTCCGCCGTAAAGGCAGATATAAAACGAATCTATACTCTAAAATACAAACACATTCATTCCACTAAATATAATTATTGAGATCCTAGCTTTCACGTGTTTCTTAACTACTAAATACTAATAAGATATAATAAATTTTGTATCATAAAGACGACTGATGTTTATTTTTTAAATTTCTTATAACATTTTATAGTAGTCCTAACGATTATAGCAAATTTGTAATTACAGTAAAACTGAAAATGCAAGATTCTGGCATTACATGTGAATTATTAACATACGAGTAGTTTAAATTTTGCAGTTACACCCACGCCGATGAATGTACAAAAATATAAAAAATTATACTAGCAAAACAAAGGAAATGGATGTCGAGGTTGCATTATAGGCTGAAAAGAGGTTCCACGGAGGGAGAAATCTGAGAAACACTGCAGTAGAAGATACGCCATTGTCCTAAAATATGGAACATTTTGCAAAATGTTCTGTTGAATGCTGTACATAGCCGGAAAAAGAGAGAAATTAGATTGAAGGAAAAAAACGGCAGTTTCATTTAAATTTTGCATTAACTGATTTTATACAGGGTGGAAGTGAAATAACCTTGTATATTGACAGGGACGATAGAGTGCTCTGAAATCAATAGAAAACCTATATTACGTGATTAATTAGAAAATTAAGTTTGAAGTTTCAGCAGTCCGGCAACATCGTCGCTCACACACTCTTCTCGTGATACAGATGTAAGAGAGCAACGAACTAGGTGTGTCTCTCTAAAAAGTCCCGTCGCTCGTATTTCCGGCAGCCAATCACGTTGCAGGTCGGCTACATTTAAACGTGTGCGTCTTGTGATTCGCTGATGATGACGTTATGCATTTCCTAAGGCTCGATAAATACTTAATATAATCGCCCGCCATTTTGGCTCTTTCGTTGGCGTTCGCAGAAAGCACACGAGGACGTTATTTGCCGCTCAATTATTTGCTGAATTACAGTGCGTTGATTTATTATCATAGGAGCTACGACATGATAATGTTTAACGATGTGGGAAATAGAATCATCGTCTGGTAGCTCGCCAACGATAGAACAAAAATGGCGAACGATACTACCTACCTAGACTTTATAGAGCCTTCACTTCCTAAGGCAAAGCAAAGAGAAGGAGTCACGCCGGGAATAAAAGCATCGCGACTATAGGCGAGCTGTTCTCTGGCGCTGTGTTGCAACCAATCGCATCGTGCAGTGGCTTGAATTTAGAGGTTTTTAAAATTAAATTTACACGGAAATTGTCCATACTATTGAAATACGCCAGAAGGATAAATTATTCTTTATTAGTTTTCCTATCAATATGGACAAAAATCACGATCCTATCGCAATAGTTACCGAATAAGAGGTTGTTAAACTTTTGAGATAAAACAATTTTTTATGAAGAAAACTATTAACTTTCCACCAATATAATTATATTTTGTTACATACAACATGAACTATTTGATTTGAAAATCTGCAAGACTATTTCACTTCCACCCTGTATAAATTAACCTAATTTTTTAATATGTTTCCATTTTCACGTCAAAATTATTTTTACAAAGTTTTAGGAATTTTAAATATGTTGTAATGCTTGAATAACTCAACATATTTTTGTTTTTCATCAATTTTTTTATTAATTAATTTTTGTAATTAATAACGAAAACTCTTTAATTCTAGGAAACTATTCGTTGCAATTATTTACTACTAACGAACTTGAAAACAAATACGTCAAACACGAAATGAGAACAATATCACATAAATTATTTTATGCTCGACCATGCCGAAATGTAGTAATTATACACCTGGCAGCAGTCCTTTAATGCATGTCATTAAAGTACACCTATTCATTAAAGTTCAGGTTTTCGATTATTCTCGGATATGCAATCGAAAGACAACTAACAAAACGTCACGCAGGCTGGAAATCCAATACTGTCGCAGAAGGTTATGTTCTTTTACTATAATAATAATTAGCGTTAATTGTAAATAATATTCAAATAAATTCAATTTGTCATCTCGTTTTTCAATTTCCAGGTCATACATTCTCTGCATTACATCAAGGTCAATGACATTATTGTTCCTCGGAAAAAATCAATACTTTCGCGTCTGCGCACATCTCACAATTCACGAGCTATGAACAAGGTCACTTCCGATCTTCTGTCAAATACAAATAAAATGTATACTTCTGAGTAATTTCAAGTTAGAAATATGGTCGAGCATAAAAAAGTCGTATGAAACTTGCCTATAATAGTAATTAAGAAGCTCGTATGAAAATTATGAAACGAGCGCAAGCGAGTTTCATAAACAAACATACTTGCGTCTTAATTACTATCATTATAGGCTCGTTGCATAATGTACTATTGTTTGTACGAACACGTTATTTTATTTTGTTTTTGATTCCACAGCTAATTGAGAATGACTTGAAAGAGATGGCTAATATTGCTATGGAAACAGAAACCAATTATCAGCATCCGCCATGTCAGATTCAATTGTTTGTTACACTAATGTAGAAAAATCTCGTGCTTCGTCGTGTTACTTGAACCCGAACGCGAGCATTCTTAGTTCTGCCGTGTAGTTTCTCGAGAAATGAGCCATGGCCTTTTTTTTCATCCTCAGGCCTATCTAATGGGGGGCGGGCGAGGTCTTAACGGGTGAGGGGCTGCAGCACTTCCTTCAACTATAAAAAAAGGAATTTTGCGTTTAATGTCGCGCATTCTAAAACATAGTTGAATTTTTATCATGTTGTTGCGGATGCTAGACGTAAGCATTACCAACCGATGTACAGAATTTACATTTGAAAGAGAGCTTCCTTCAGTTATTCTGGATAATGGCTCACTCTTTGCCGCTTTTTTTAGGAGACTCAGTCAACGAGCCAACGTCTGCAGTTCAACTTACAACCCATCATTCTTAAGCTATAAAATACTAATTGGCACTTCACATTATCCTCTAAAATCTGCTATCCATAACACTGACATGCATTTCAAAAAGCGTTTTTTGCTATAAGAGAAAAAATGACTGATTCTAGTTAGCTGAAGTACCCTGAATTCGAAATTGTATTCATCCATATTTCCTGTATGATGTCAGGTTTTTCTGTAATTTTGAAAAGAAAAATGAAAAAAAGCGTCAAAATTGACAAAGTTCATGATTAAAAAAAATTAATATAATAATCTAACTTATATGACTGCTTTTAGGTACTGAAGGTTGTTGAATAAGAGCCTATATTCAAATTTTCTCTATCGTTTCAGGTTTTTCTGTAATTTTTGGAAATAAAAACGAAAAACTTCAAAATTTAAACAAGAATTTCAAAAACGTCAAATGACGTATAGGCCTGCTATTTAAAACATATTTTAACGCCGTAATATAACATTCGAGAGTATAAAATTAATTATTAAACCTTCAATTATTAATAAAATAACTTTTAACTTAATAAATTTGACAGAAGATAGAGTTCGTCCAAAGGGCTTGATTCGGGAAGAGTACCTAAAACATTTCCGCGTTGAATAGCAATACTTAAGCGCTGACGCAAATATGTAGTGCAACGGCGATCACCAGTAATGGAGATCAAAATTTGGTGAGATACCAAAACTTTAGCGTCATGACTCCAAGGACCGAAGATCTCCACAGCAAAGGGAATGAAGATATAATTGTCTAAAAATGAGCATATTTACTGACTTTTTTCTTCACGGCTAATTCAGCAGCAGATGCTGCGCGTCTGGAGGTATTCGGCAAGTGATTTATTGATCTAAGTACGCCCATTGTGAAGTAATTAATTTTTTCCTACAAAAAATATAATTTTTCAATAAGTTTTCATAGCAGAAAAATTGTTATATAATCCACAGTTTGAAAGATTGGGTTTAAAGTAAAAACTTAATTTTTCACAAACATTTGTTCTCTGTATAAAGATCAGAGGATTTCGCATAAGTATAAATTCAGGAGTGAAAGATCTCTTTCACAATAGCCCTGCCAAGACTCTGGAATTCGTTACCTGCTAGCATCAGGGACTGTCGAAATAAAATTCAATTCAAACGCAAACTTACTAGGCACTTGGTCAGTAATTGAGACTCGTTCAGACATGGTTTCTTATAAATAGTTCTTTTAATCTACCACAAAATATCTCAATATCCGGTAATTTCATCACTATAGAATTTTGTTATTGTAGGTTTAATTTGTAATTTAGTAAATACAAAAATATTCTTTGTTCTTAGCTTCTATGATAAAATGTCTAGCTTTCATTAATCAGGTATTCTTGTCGTACTTTAATTTTTATTGTAATTGTAATTGTAAATTTAATATTAATTGTAATCTTATTGTTCATATTATAGTTGTAATCCCCTGGTAGAGGGGCAGAGAAGGCCTGACGGCCTTATCTCTACCAGGTTAAATAAATAAATCTAATCTAATCTAATCTCTTTTGAAAGAGTGTCCCTAAACTTTTAGTAGAAACTGTAGTTAAGTGGAGTTTAAGTCTCGAAATCTTAACACATACCCACCTGAAATACATCAAGTGTAGAATAAATTAAAGACTCGGACAATCACAAGAGAAGAAATACAAACCCTTTCCTGTGACAGAGAGATAACGTCACTTTTCTGGCTGGATTTGATCTCGGATCCTTTGGATTTGTATCTAAGAACGCTACCGCCCCAGCCACAGAAGGCTTATTTCAATTCAATTGTATTTTCTTTGGAATCAAAATCTGTTTTGTAAACTGCGTTGAGAAAGAGTACAAAATGCAGGAGGGAATAAAGAAGAATGACGACTTCACTTGATAGAAACAGTGAAAGAATGGGCACAGTTAGAAAGAAAAAGAAACAGATGTAAAACAACAAAACACTTAGACTTTCCCATCAAGTTGTTTAAATGGACTCGACTGTTTGGTTCGGATATTTTATCTGATACATTCAATTTTCTTGTTTTCGAAGCGAGGTTAAAACTACAGCATGTCCTGGAAATCTTGTTTCTGACGAAAAAGTTGAAGCAGCGGGCTTTTTAACCACGAAGAGTGTCATATCACATCCAAGTTTAGAACTTATGCTCCACAGATTCCCCCCAGATTTATGGGAGACGCCATAGAGATAGACTACTGTAACATCATCTGCGGTAAGCAGGGAGCTGTGTGGTATAAGATAGTGTTCTGAAACTTTGTTACGGAGCACTTCGGATCTTGAAATATTGAGAAAGCCCCATCTATAAAAACTCCCTTCTGGCCTGTCGTGAACGTGAAATATGGATCTTTGATTATTGTCAGATCAACTACAAGACCTTAATGGATAAAATTCTGTGAACTTATCAAGAATTACGACAGTGTTATAATAATGTGTAATAGAGAGATGTCTATCTTTTAAGATATTTTCTGTAGCATATATAGTAGGGTATCAGATTACATATCCAGCGGGGTTAGGTTCTATTCCCCGCCAGAAAACTGAAATTCCTATGAAGACAAGAGAAGAAAGCGATGTGATGCTGAAACGAGACAAGGTGTTTCAACGAACATAGTTATGGTAACATTGCCAATTCTTAGCAAATTAATGGAGGGTAAAGGCACAGGTGTGATATTTGTTTTACAGACAATTTCGCTCACTTAGTAACGCACCAATGAAGTGTAAGAATCGAAGAATCTATCGAGTTTTAACCAATCAATGCCAAGTATCAACTGTAATCTTGTCGCACATGATGCGCATTTGTTTATTAGGCTTATCTTGTCGCAACAGATGTTAAAATGTTTTCATTGTTTCCTTAAGAATACAGTGAGCCATGATATTGCGTGATGGCATATCCTAATTTGGACGGAGTTACGCAATACTAGACCAACCGACAATTTGAAAAAAAAAAAAAAGAGATATTTGCACGAATCTATTGATCATTTAACTCGAAAAAAATCAAGAATGCGATATCTGATATAAGCAAAAATTCATTTATTGTACAACATTCCTTTATTTATTTTGTTTTGAAAGATTAATTCAACTGCTGGTCTGTTATTAAAAATCAGTCAGCCTTTTTTGGTACTATTTGTGCTATTTTTTTGTAATATTATTATGAATGTTATAATATTTCTTGCATACAATATTTGATAAAAAAAAACAGATTTATTTCAATGGCCATTATCTCGAAACAGGTTTTTGGCGGTTGGTCTATTATTGCGTAACTCCGTCCATTTATAGATAATATAATCTGTTTCTCTATGTTATAAATTAGTTATTATTATAGTTTTATTCAAATTTTGTTTTTCTACGATAGTGTGTAAAGTTGCATTTTACCCACTATTATCAGTGCCGAAATTGAGTCTTTAAAACACCAGTGCGTAAAAATGAAATTAATCACTTTACATACTGCCATTCAATTTACGCACTGCCAAAGAAAATACAATACTCAATGTACAAACTTCATTCAATAAGAAATTAATGCATTACCTCGATATTTCATGACGTAAATATTACACATAACACAAATAAGTAACAAATTTAACATTCATATCTACATTTTAGCCCTTATTATTCTGAAGTTACATGTGCAGTAATCATTTCAACAAGATATAGCATTCAGTTTTTCCTAACCGCTTTGTTGATTATATAGGGGGTTTAAATGGCCATGAAATCGTGATCATGAATAAAATAGGCTGTAATTTCTTGGATATTTATTTGTTAATGGTTCTGATCTTAGACGGCCGTGAAATCGTGATATTATAACCTCTCCAACTTGAAATATTTATTGATGCAAATTTGCGCTTTAGTAGAAAAAAACATTGTATGATACACATTCGTACAGTTATCTTCTTGGCCTTCGCTTGTTTGTAAAACGTGACTTAAGCATCGTTTCACAAACTTTACACTCCTGTCAGAAAAATAACCTTTACAAACTTGTATCATAAACCACTATTTTTTAGTTGTATCCACTCACATAGATTTTGAAAGTTTAGTTATATTTTCACTTCTCTGATGATCTAATAGAATGGATGCAGCAATATTTAGAATAAATTAATTAGATCCTAGTTTTCTTTTGTCGGTTCTATTCAGCTGCCAGTTCTCACATCCATAACTTATTCTTGTTAGTCTTCGCATATGATCCATAGATTACATCATCTGATATCTTCTGCTGCGAACTCTTCTCCCGTTCACCATTCCTTCCAGTGCATCCTTCAGCAGGAAATTTCTCCTTAGCCAGTGGCCCAAACAATTCCTTTTTCTCTTCCTGATCAATTTCAGCAACATTCTTTCTTCACCCACCCTTTCCAACACAGCTTCATTTCTTATTCCGTCTGTCCATTTCACTCGCTCCTGCCTTCTCCATATCCACATTTCAAATGCATCTAGTCGCTTCTCTTCACTTCGTCGTAATGTCCATGTTTCTGCTCCATACAGTGGCACATTCCACACATAGCACTTTACTAGTCTCTTCCTTAATTCTTTTTCCAGAGGTCCGCAGAAGATGCTTTTTTCTATTAAAATCTTCCTTTGCCATTGCTATCCTCCTTTTGACTTCCTGGCAGCAACTCATGTTACTGCTTACAGTACACCCCCAAATATTCGAAGCTGTTCACTTGCTCTACTGCTTAGTTGGGTATTCGTACGTTGACCTTCTTCTTTATTATTATTATTATTATTATTATTATTATTATTACTATTATTACTACTACTACTATTATTATTATTATCATCGGAGGAAAAAATAATAATTGTGGTAATAATAATAATAATAAAATAATAATAATAATAATAATAATAATAATAATAATAATAATAATAATAATAATGATAATAATACACCTGAAGCAACTAGAATAAATTTCTGACTACTTCCCTCATTTTATAATAAACAAATAAATGAATGAATAAATAAATAAATAGATGGATGAATAAATAAATAGATGGATGAATAAATAAATAGAATAGGCCCATATATTGTATATTAGGTACTTGGAAGAAAATTCTATTACGTTTCGTTTCTCTATTTTCGTCTTACTCGTACAAATGCCAACTTCGAATTCTCACATGAAGAAACCTGTTCAGTATATTTTCTCTAGTTTCGTCTTAAAAATACTAATTTTTGAACGATATTTCAGCATTTAAATCGAAGCAGAATTTCGACGGAAAAGTCGACGCAGTCCTTTACCAGAACCTGATTCAACCTGAAGCAAGTTGGGTGGATAGCATTAGTCATCGAATCCCTGACCTTACACCAATGAGAACAGGAAGTATGAGGGCGATGATATTATTTCGCAGCCTTCCGTGTCAAAGTCAAGTTGGGGTGGCTATCGACTTGTGAAACACCCGCTGTTTCTCAGAACTAAACACGTCCAATTGAGTCATGTGACCCTTTGCTTGTCGACGGAAGGTCTTATATGTGCAATAGCATTCGCGTTTACAATTGGGAGGGGAGCGGTCTCTCATTTTTCAAGATTGCAAATACTGATTTTTGGCCAACCCTCGCCACCACGTGCATCGGGAGTTCAATGCCCTCGCCCAGGAAGAACTTCGGCACGCATCGGAAGGGAACGCATGCGTGCACGCACAGAGGGGGAGAGGGAGAGAATCACACCTCCCTTACTACAAAACCACCCACCCTCCGGCCGGGTGTATACATTACTCACCCCTGCAGCCCATTGATTAGTTGCCCCATGCCACGTGGGGTAGCTAGTAGCTATAGTGCTCGGATATCAGCCGATGGCTACCGTCACGAACGACTGACAATAGCTCTTCCATTAGGCACTGAAGAAATCTGATCGACAATTCTGCTTCTCCTTCGTTACCTCCACTCTTGCCTATTTTTATTATTTCATTCAACTATGATTCTATTTATCTTTCTCTGCTGTCCTTGTTTTTCTTTCTTTTCTCCTTTCCCTTTATTACCACATTTTCTCTTTTGCTTTATTTTTCTTCTCTCCTATTCCTAATTATCAGTCTTTTCCTCTTTCTTCTCTACATTTCCTTATTCTTATTCTTATGATTCTCTCATATTTCTTTTTTCCCGTCATTCATCTTCTCTTTCTACTTCTGTTCCATTTCCTATTCATGTTTCTTCTCTTCTAATCCTTAACCTAATTAATTTTCTTTTCCATCAATTTTTAAGTATCTGGGCTTTGTTTTTAAAGATAAGAATTCGTTTAAGAAGCAGCCCATCACCTGCTAGTGCAAGCAAAATTTTAATATTATCTATAATTTTCACAGAAATTTAAGTTCCAAACTCCTCTCCTGAACAACCTAAGTATCTCAGTTGGCAGAGACACTTGTCTGTTAGAGTATGAGTTCGATTGCCTGCTTGGATTTTTACCGAGATTTTATCAAACCTTTAGGAGAATGTCAAGGTAATCTACGGCGAATTCTCCATTTCCTCTCGCCAATTACCATCTCACTATCATCAATTCAATCGACGCTAAACAACCTAGTGGTTGATACAGCATCGTTAAATAACGAATTAAAACAACAAAAATAAAGTGTTAAATATATAGTTTTAACTACACCTTTATATTAGGCAGAAATGTATATTTTAACCATATCTGTCAAAATCAAGTTTTAATTTCAATAATCAAATTTTGAGAAAGATTTATAGCCTCATTCTAGAAAATCATTCTAAAAAGAAAAGATATTAAAAACTCTCTAGAAGATCTAGATACAGAAGGGTTGGCAAGAAGCCGAAGACTACAGGTGCTTGGTCATGTCATGACCGAGTCCGTACAAGTCTTCTCCAAAGACTGATGCAGAATTACCCAAGAGGTAATGGCGGAATTTATTTGTGGTGCACAGAGCCAAGATTGTTAGGAGTTTTCCTAAAGTTTCTCCCGTTTTTCCCTCTTCTTTCCAACAAACACTCACTACAATTCCTTCATTATCGTCTCTATTTCAAAAAAATAGGGCATCTCCTGTGTTACGTGACGCCGAATCCACCGTCAGCTACAATAGACGTTCCTCGCGATTTGACCAAGGATTGGTATATGCAATGGTGGTGAGTTTTAGACAACTTAAATACAGATATTATCTTAATGTCATCTGATATCTTCTTCTGCCGCAAATTTTCTCCCGTTCACCATTCATTCCAGTGCATCCTTCAGTAGGCAGTTTCTTCTCAGACAGCGCAGCAACCAATTCCTTTTTCTCTTCCTGATCAGTTTCTTTCTTCACCCACTCTTTCCAACACAGCTTCATTTTTATTCCGTCTGTCCACTTCACATGCTCCATTCTTCTCCATACCCATATTTCAAATGTTTCTTGTCGCTTCTCTTCACTTCGTCGTGATGTCCATGTTTGTGTCCCGTACAGTACCACACTCCACACAAAGCACTTAACAAGTCTTTTCCTTAGTTCTTTTTCCAGAAGTCCGCAGAAGATGCTCCTTTTTCTATTAAAAGCTTTCTTTGCCATTGCTATCCTCCTTTTGACTTCCTGGCAGCAGCTCATGTTACTGCTTATAGTACACCCCAAGTATTTGAAGCTGTCTACTTGCTCTACTGCCTCATTTCGAATTCGCACGTTTACCTTCTTTATTTTTCTTTGTTTTGTTTGCATTTATCTTCATCCCATACTGCTTACACCTGTCATTTAGCTCCAGTAGCATATCTTTTAGTACTGTCTGTTCTTCTGCTAGCAACGCCATATCATCAGCAAATCTTACGCGCTTCATTCTTCTTTATCCTACTCCTCCCATGTTCTGAAAACAGTTTTTCACTAAATCCTTCAATATACTTTAATGTACCGAAGTACATATGATATTTCCATGCAGATATTCTGCGTCATCATACGATGAAAGAGTAATGGAACAGAGAAAAATTCTCTCCGGCACCGGGATTTGAACTCGGGTTTTCAGCTCTACGTGCTGAAGCTTTATCCACTAAGCCACACCGGATACCCATCTCGGTGTCGGACAGAATCGTCTCAGTTTAAGTTCCAGAGGGCGGCCACTAGAGGGAACCCAAGAGTTGGAACTTAAACTGAGACGATTCTGTCCGACACCGGGATGAGTATCCGGTGTGGCTTAGTGGATAAAGCATTAGCACGTAGAGCTGAAAACTCGGGTCCATATCCCGGTGCCGGAGAGAATTTTTCTCCGTTCCATTACTCTTTCATCGTATAAATCCTTCAAGTAGATATTGAAGAGGGTGGGTGATAAAGGGCATCTTTGTCGTGCACGTGTCCCTATTTCAATTTATTCTCATATTTTCTTGTACATTATAGAACTATTTACGAGTGAAATCTAAATCCATTGGCCATACTTCCAATTTCAGCGTAATCTTGTATTTACTTAATTGTACATTATATCCTAATGATTTTCGGTGTAAATACTTAAATTAATCAGAGATCTCACTTCTTCAGAATCGTCTGCCGTGAAGTAGTCAGGAAAGCCCCAAAGATCCATCATTGTCACACACAAGAGTCCCACTGGGCGTTGTCCTAACCAACAGAAATCAGGTCTCAGCATTCTGGATTTCCTAACAACACAGACAACAGAAACAACTCGGCTTATCCTGCAAATGGTCATGAGCTGGACACGCAGCAGAAAAAGTTATTTTGTACCACTTTCAGAATTACTCTGCCAAGTGGGGAGATCCTCTCAAGAGACAGAGCGGTCAAAGGGCGTGCTGTCCACTTAACCGCATCTCTTCGCTGGGTTAAAAATGATTTACTCCGAAGTCCACCGCAGTCATGATACCTGACTCTCTAGTTATGATAAATCTTTGCGCACAGATTTCAATCCACAGATTATTCATATAATGATTTAAAAATCTCCCGCTGTGGAATAACGGTTAGCATGCCTTACCGTGAAACAAGTGGATCCGGGTTCAAATCCTGGTTGAGATAAGTTATCTGATTGAGGTTTTTCTGAGGTTTTCCCCAACCCATTGACAGCAAATGCTGGGTAACTTCGGCCTTGGACCCTGGACTCAATTTTCCGGCATTACTACCTTCATCTCATTCAGACGCTAGATAACAATAACCAGACAGTGTATGTGGGATGACTTAGGAAAAGTGAAGTTGTTTCGTATCGGAGTATATGGCACATGCCGCGCCGTCCGTCTTTTGTGTACCGGCGAGTACAGCAGCGTAAAGAACGAAGGGACCCCGGTCCGTTCATAGTAACATTGCAACGCAATGTGTGCAGTTGTGTTATCCTGCTCAAGTATTTAATACGAGTTGAATAGTGTAGTGCTGATCCATTCATAATGTCGAAGTGAAAACGTTAAATTCACTCAGAGATACGAAATGCAATTAAGAAGTATGAGAGTGACATTTTATGTATTAACGAAGACAATATCGTGTGTAATGTATGTAAAATTGAAATAAAAACCAGAACAACTCAGGCTATAGAGAAACATTGCAACAGTACATCGCATAGGAAATGCGTTGAAATGAAATCTGAGGAACCATCATCATCATCATCATCATCATCATTTAGTTGTGCGGGTCTAAACGACACGTGCAACATGATGCTCAGTACAAATATTCCTCTAAAGAAATTGAGTGATCCCCATTTTAGAGTTTTTCTTCAGAAATTCTCTCGATACAAAAACTGTTTAAGCGATAGGCGAAGACGATTCAGCTTCGACAACTTACGAGAATATATCGTCGTTTACTGCAACGCTGGTAATTGCATCAATGATGACGAGGACTGAACTTGCAAGGTATGTACCACAGTACTACAGTACGATATTTTTCTTTTCCTTCTGGCTGTATGGAGATACAGTAGCATGTTCACGTCGCCTGTTTACGTTTAAAACCTGTTGAGCCAATTGTCTGAATGAAAAGAAATTTAACATATAGTAAATGTGCACCTACATTCAACGATAAGTCATCCCGTATCCACTGTCTAATAATAATAATAATAATAATAATAATAATAATAATAATAATAATAATAATAATAATAATAATAATAATTGTACATATAAATTTAATGTTCCCAAATTTTATAATTTCTTACAGATCTTTATAAGCAATTTAAGTCATGATCAAAATTAAAATTTGTAATATCGCAAGTGTGTTTGAAAATTTATAATAGAACTTGTTAACTCTTAACAAAACGTTTTAAGAAATTAAAGTCTGTGTGATGTATCTTGTCTCACTGTGAAAAGAGAGAGAAAGGAGATATGTCTTACTTCGTCTGTATTGTTATGGCGATGGGGGAGTGGAACGATGGCGTCCATCCATCCAGTGGCGGAAGGGACTAGTTGATACATTATGTAGCACAAAAGAAAATAACAAAATATCTCTCTTCGTACTGTGTAGTTCCGTCACTGAGCTTGTCTTTCAAGAAACTGAGTTTATAAATGCCCGAACAAGGCTGTAATATCAACTCATATTTACTCCGCTTCCTATAGAAATATCAAACAAAATGATGTTCGAATAAACTGTTGGCTGCTATGGCAACAATTTCACACTCGTTAGATTTCCTTGTTATGTATTACGATTCTACGCAGAAAGAACCGATGTTATACGTTGTTGGTGGTGAGAGGGTCCTCTACGGAAACCACGATTAAACCTATTCAGCGGAAAGCGATGAGCTTTGTGAAGCAGTGAAGGCAGACGGAGTATAATATGATTTACCATTCGGGGTAGATGCGCTCAAGTCGGCGAGGAGAAGCGAGGCTATTTATTGTTTGTTTCGAGAATTATTTCATATATGTTTATTAAATATTATCATGGTAGGAGAGGAACTACAAGTCTTGATGGGAAGAAGATTGAGGAAAAGAAAATTACTGCATGAATGAATATAAAAAAAACGAATTTATACAGAATACTTACCTAGACAAGTTATATAAAATTTCCAAGATAAAGACATGCTGTAACTTTCATGATGAGTAGGTATAGTCTATGGCTAAGAGGTTTCAGATAGGAAAACATAATTTTTATGAGTTTATTATTCAATGCTTAGTCTAATTGTATTTATTATTATTATTATTATTATTATTATTATTAATTCATTCATAGTGTTCTGCCCAAGGGCAGGTGTTTCACGGCAAACCCAGCATTCTCCAGTCTATCTTATTTTATGCCTCTTCTTTGTTTCCTCATATTATTATTATTGTTATTATTATTAAGTTATTATTATTATTAACCACCGGCGTAGCTCAGTCGGCTAAGATGCTTGCCTGCCGATCAGGAGTTGTGCTCGGAAGCGGGTTCGATTCCAGCTTGGGCTGAGTACTTGGTTGAGTTTTTTACGAGGTTTTCCCCAACAGTAAGGCAAATGTCAGGTAATCTATGGCAAAACCCAGCCTCCTCTTGCTACCACCAATTCCATCGACGCTAAATAACTTCGTAGTTTATAGAGCGTTGTTAAATAACCAAGCAAAATAATAATAATTACCGATATTATTAATTTCCTGGTCCTTCGTGTTACAGATACGAAGATCATATCAACTAACAGTTATATAAGTTTAATGTGAGTAGTGCCCCAAGAAACTAGTTCAATTAATTAAAATGTGTCTCAGTGAAACTAACAGCAAAGTCCGCATAGGTCAATTTCTGTCGGATGCTTTTCCAATTCACTGTGGGCTAAAGCAAAGAGGTGCACTATCACCTTTACTTTTTAACTTTGCTCTAGAACAGTAGTGTCAGAGTTGTAAGCTCCAATACCGGTTGTGGAGCTAGATCGGAGCTTGAACTTGCTTATGTCTGTGGAAACACCGGAGCACGCAACCAGTCTAGTGGAGCGCTCCGCTCCGTTTAGTCCCTGTCTGACATCGCTGCTCTAGAATACGCCATTAGGAAAGTTCAGGATAATAGATACGGTTTGGAATTGAACGGGTTACATCAGCTTCTTGTCTATGTGAATGACGTGAATATGTTAGGAGAAAATCCACAAACTATTAGGGAAAACACGGGAATTTTACTTGAAGCAAGTAAAGAGATAGATTTGGAAGTAAATCCCGAAAAGACAAAGTATATGATTATGTCTCGTGACCAGAATATTGTACGAAATGAAAATATAAAAATTTGAAAATTCATCCTTCGAAGATATATATATTGAAGCAACAGTAATAAATACAAATGACACTCGGGAGGAAATTAAACGCAGAATAAATATAAGAAATGCCTGTTATTATTTCGTTGAGAAGCTTTTGTCATCTAGTCTGCCGATCTGAAAGTTAGAATTTATAAAAACAGTTATATTACCGGTTGTTCTGTATGGTTGTGAAACTTGGACTCTCACTTTGAGAGAGGAACACAGATTAAGGGTGTTTAAGAATAAGGTGCTTAGAAAAATATTTGGGGCTGTAAGAGGGGTGAAGTTACAGGAGAATGGAGAAAGTTACACAACGCAGAACTGCACGCATTGTATTCTTCACCTGACATAATTAGGAACATTAAATCCAGACGTTTGAGATGGGCAGGGCATGTAGCATGTATGGGCGAACCCAGAAATGCATAGGCCTATAGAGTGTTAGTTGGGAGGCCGGAGGGAAAAATACCTTTGGGGAGGCCGAGACGTAGATGAGATGATAATATTAAAATTGATTTGAGGGAGGTGGGTTATGATTGTAGAGAGTGGATTAATCTTGCATAAGATAGGGACCGATGGCGGGCTTATGTGAGGGCGGCAATGAACCTCCGGATGCCTTAAAAGCTACAAGTAAGTAAGTAAGTAAGTAAGTAAGTAAGTAAGTAAGTAAGTAAGTAAGTAAGTAAGTAAGGTTTAATCTAATATCGATCTATTTTTGTAATTTCAGCTTTCATATTATTATTATTATTATTATTATTATTATTATTATTATTATTATTATTATTATTATTATTATTATTATTATTATTATTTTAAGCTGTACACAATATTGTTATTGATATTCTTAATCATGTAATAGGGCTCATTATGTGCTCAGAATGATTGAAAGTCATCGCTTGAGGTAAGACATGATAGACAAAAGATAATGCAGATAATATCCATTTTCTATAGCCAGGACTCGAATTCGGGTCTACTGCGAATATTACTACTTGAGCCACAACGGAGAATTTCTTGACATGAATAGCTAATTATTCCGCGTGAGTAGAATACTCCTACTTATAAAAATTCTAGCAGCGAGGCTTGTAGTTTGGCAATGAAGAAGAGGATATTCGAGTTGGAAATTTTTCCCCCAGTTCCGTCTCCTCTGAAAGGAAATACCCAATTTCCCACATCTAATTACGACAACTTTCCGAGACAGCAGTGAGCTTCTATATGGAAACAGAACTTTGTTTTATTATTGTTATCATTGCAATTATTTTCTCTACAACCAGTCCTTATTACCATAACACAAACGTTTATTTTTCTACTTTAGTAATTTATTTCCGAGCTCTCGAAATTGGTTCTTAAATATCCAACTCGCATTGACGCTTTTAGCTGAACGGAACATTTGCCGTCAAATACTGTGTTTGCTATTCTAGCTCCGCAGTAAATGAGCACACATCGCAACTCTAGCATTTGCATACACGGGGCCGGATGAAAAGAGAGATTCAACAAAATAACACTGTAAGTAATTAAAAATGACAACGCATTTCTGTTTCGCCGTTCCATTAACTACACAGGGGAGGAGATAAAACTCGCTACGGCAGTGCTAAGAACACCAATGAAAACAGACGGTTTTAAAACCTTCTTTGCTACTTTAGTTATGGAGCGTAAACAAGAAATGTTACAGTATATTATTTTAGTGAAATGTAAAATTTTAATCACGTTTCTGTACATGTTATTAATTATCTTTAAAATCTCGGAAACCAGAGTCCCCACACCCGTAAGGTTAAACTGAAAATTAAAAGTGGAAATATTTACTGTTGTTGAAGTTTCTCTGAGTATAAATAATTTAGACCCCATATTCACATATTTTCAAAGCCATGGAAAGCTTATATTAATTAATCGCCGATCTTCCTTAAAGGTTAGGGATGTGGGTTCAAATCCCGTTCCGTCTGTTTACCTCGTTGAATGTTTTCCGAAGAGATTTCCCCCCTACCGTAAAGCGAATGTTAGGTAATTCTATAACGAATCGTCGGAATCATCTCGCCGAAATATCAATTATACCATTGTCAATTAAGGGGGAAAGTACACCATTGGCCTGCAAAAATTTAGTGAAATTCATATTTTTTTTACATCTCAGCTACTATATGGAAACATTATTATCATCAATAATTGTCTTATTTTTTTATAATTTGTATGTCTCATTTATTTTGACCTGCTGTTCACATTTTATTATGCTTTTTTCTTTCTTTCTGCAGGCTATGTTATATATTATGTCTGATTTCTATTTGCTTGTTGTTTACATTTTATTATTATTATTATCTTATTCAGTTTTGTGTGTAAAATTGTAGTGTACTTTGTAAATTTTGTAGTGTTTTTTGTAACGCAGTTTTACTCCTGGTTGAGTGTTAGAGAAGGCCGTATAGCCTTAACTCTGCCAGGCTAAATAAATTATTATTATTATCATTATTATTATTATTATTATTATAAAAGCTAAATGAACAAAATAGTTCATCCTTAATACATTACATTTTATAAAGCACTTTCAGAATATTAAAATACCGAATAATTACCTATATGTAAAATAATATCAAATTTGCATAATTTTTTACAACTGTAAAGTATTTACATAATAAAATGTACAATTAATTAAATATCTGCATGACTCTCTTACTGGGATGTTTTAAGGGTTTAGGTACATCTTAAAGGAGTAAAAGTTTGGAAATATTCAACATTTGGTATATGTAAAACACCGTCCTTCTGCTATACGATAAAAATGTTTTTACGATTTAAAAAAAATATTTATACATTTTTTTCAAAATTCAAAATTCACTGTGCAATGATGAAGCGTTTCCCTCATAACTCAAAAAAGTATCCAACATTCTGTGTTGAAATTTTTTGTGTGTATTTATGCATGTCATATCTACAATATGATGCAAAATCATTTCTCTACCTTTAATAGATTGTTTGATAAAAAATAAATTCATTTAAAAAAAATAATCAAATATCAGTATTTTCTTCTAACACAAAATAAAAAAGATATTATGTATTGAGAAATGTAGTTGAAATAGCATGATATTGTAAACATGAGTTTCAGCAATAAAACAAATGAGAGAGAACATGAAAAAGTTAACAAGTTTATGGGTCAGGAGGGAAACGCTTCATCACTGCAGAGTGAACTGCCACCGTTTTGAATTTTGAAAAAAAAAAAATAATAATAATAATAATAATTTTTTTAAAAATGTAAACATATATATATTTTTTTCATATAGCAGAAGAACAGTGTTTTACACATACCAATTTTCTTTATTGTGTACGATACAGTAATGGAGGAAAAAATCACAGTCTAGTATACCTATACAGTTCGGAAACTCAATACGTAGTAAATATGCAAACATTAGATAGTTGCTCACCACTAGGATCGCTAATATCGCCTCATTACAGGCAATGCAAAATAGTACCGTCACAGTCTATTGTTTCTAGCACTCTCAAAACTCAAGCTTCGTAACTGTATATAGTAGACTGTGAAAAAAGTTTAATATTTCCAAAAATTTTACTGCTGTAAGCTATACTTAACCCCTTAGGGTACTATGCTAGTCCGCGCTACGAGCGTGCTAAACTAGCCCCGGCTATCGACTGATTACTTGTACAGGATTCATATCATATCATATCATATCATATCATATCATATCATATCATATCATATCATATCATATCATGTCATGTCATATCATATCACATCATGTCATATCACATATCATATCATATCATATCATATCATATCATATCATAGCTTATCATATATCATATCATATCATATCATATCATATCATATCATATCATATCATATCATATCATATCATATCATATCATATATCATATCATATCATATCATATCATATCATATCATATCATGTCATGTCATATCATATCACATCATGTCATATCACATATCATATCATATCATATCATATCATATCATATCATATCATAGCTTATCATATATCATATCATATCATATCATATCATATCATATCATATCATATCATATCATATCATATCATATCATATCATATCATATCATATCATATCATATCATATCATATCATATCATGTCATGTCATATCATATCACATCATGTCATATCACATATCATATCATATCATATCATATCATATCATATCATATCATATCATATCATATCATATCATATCATATCATATCATATCATATCATATCATATCATATCATAGCTTATCATATATCATATCATATCATATCATATCATATCATATCATATCATATCATATCATATCATATCATATCATATCATATCATATCATATCATATCATATCATATCATATCATATCGCTAACACTGGTTTATGAAAACGAAAGACGTTAGTTCGCTGATCATCCACAGGAAGCCCGCGCTAAGAATGTCTATGAATACGGCCCTAAAAGACCTATATCAAGAACACAGTCTAGGATTTTTTACCATTCACTGAAGATATATATTTTTTTCTTAATCATTACCTTCAATATTAAATATTAAATTTCCTACAATTTTTTTATTAAGAAATGGGTGAATCCAGAATGCGTAGGCATGTACAGTGTTAATTGGGAGGCCGGAGGGAAAAAGACCTTTGGGGAGGTCGAGATGTAGATGGGAGGATAATAATAAAATGGATTTGAGAGAAGTGGATATGATGGTAGGGACTGGATTAATCTTGCTCAGAATAGGGACCGATGGCGGACTTATGTGATGGCAGCAATGTACCTTCGGATCTCTAAAAACCATTTATAAATAAGTAAGTAAGGTACATTCTCAATGTCCAATGGATTATCTAGATTTGAAATCAATGTCTTCGGCCTGGAAGGTTTCGACAATAGCCGTTCGACTTACGGTGAGTTATTCGATTACGTGTCGGCGATATGAAAAATCTCCGGAGTGCATGCAACCAGTTAACCACAAAATCTGAAGGGTCACGTTCATATCCTATTGCACCGCGGACATTCAATAGAAATAAAACAAGAATAAAAGCATGGTATTCACATCGACTGCATAACACTGCCAAATACCAGCAAAAAATTGAGGAGGGAATTTAGTATATGTGCAGAAATTTAATGAGTAAAAAATTCCAAGAGAATTCTAAAATGAAAAAAAGTTAAAACATCTGAATGAGTGCACACCTCCGTAGCGCTGAGTGGCAAAGGATGCGGGAAACAATCAAGTGAATGAACGCGACGGGAAGGTGGGAGGGAACGCGCGGGTTTTATTCCGCGATACAGATAAGTCTTCGTTGTTAATGTTACGCCTACTGACGTCAGATCTTCATAATGTGGCGAGCGAAAAACTGTTTTATATGAGCCCACGTACCTTCCCCAACAATTCCGCGTAATGAGAGCCCAATAAAGCTGCTTTATGAGAAGGGGAGAACCCTCTTTACAGTGCGGCAAAATTTTTATGGCAGCTATCGAGGTTATTTTAATGGATCATATTCAAGTACGCATAATTATAATTAAGAAGCTGTGGCTTGAGTGGTAGCGTTACTAGTTCCAAATATAGGGGACCCAGTTTCGATTCCCGGCAAGGAAGTGAAGATTTATTTCCATTCTTTAACGTCGTCCTTGCTAGTCCTTATTGGGCGGGACATGGAGCATTAGTAATAATTTCAGTTCAGAGAAACTTTTCGTTCATCCGTGATGGAATGAGTTGCGTGCCGAGTGTGCTGCATGGCTAAGCCGGCACCCACTACACAGAGTGATTCACGGATTCACGAGGAGTTACCGCCACTTACGGAGCTTATTTCCGAAGACATTTTGAGCAAGAAATGTCATATAAACACGGGTCCTATTCTCAGTATTTTCAGAGTTACATTAATTTGAAATTGTTTGTAAAATAAATTTTTTTCTTTAGTTTTAAGGGTAAAAGAATATTACAGATAAAGAATGAACTATTCAGGAGTATCATTTCTTTAATTAGCTAGTATTCTGAAGCTAAAAATGTGTTGTGAATTACATAGTTGCTTCGTACAGATTTTTTTCTTTCGATTTTTAGTTACAAAATTACATTTTTCTTACGCCTACCAAAACTGTTAAAAATCGCGCCGCTCTTCTAATAGTATATTACGGTACAAGGTTGCGATGTGCTTTTTACAAAATCGAGGAAAAGTTTGAAAAACAACAGAGCGAGTTTTTCAATTTCTGAGATTTTGTAATGCACCTCACAAACGTGTACTGTACAGTATTTTTTGCACTATAGTATATTTTGAAAATAATATTTAAAAAAAATCTTAATACACTGCTTAACTCTAATTGAGATTCTGGCTGATATGTATATCTATTCAGGCAATACATCTCACTTGACGATATGTATCAGAGGAAGAACAATTGTTTGTATGCTTCTGAAGTCTGATTAGTGGAATATGTAGCTAATCGATGATGTATGCATTAGAGGGGGAAAGGAACTGACCACCATCCCCTATTATCTCCTAGCCTAGTTGTCTCATGAGTGATGCCTTATTGGTGTTACTTATGAGCTTCAGACCTGTCTTCGTATAGTTGACTAAACAACAATACACATTACCTGCATACGTTAGACTATGAACAGCTGACTGATTCTCAGCAAGACGTTTGCCATAGTTGTCGGTAGATGGCACGAAGAAGTTAGATCTGGGGGGTTTGAGGACCGAACCAAGAGAGAGATGCTTCTCGTACTGGGTTTCGTCTGCGACCTCTGCAAGTTATTTTTTTAAACAGAACCTATTTCTATATAAGCTTACAGTATGTTCGATACCACAACATTATGGAATCGTATTTAGATACATTACGCACACCATACTCACGTCGAAATTCCCTTTGAACTCTTTTAACACTCTCAAATTTAGCATCCAAAGAACACATTGTGCCCGCTGTTGATTTGTAGTACGGTAGCCATTTTAATCATCTACGATTTTCATTTGTCCTTTCAGATTATGCATTGTTGATTGTCATATATGAAAACTCCGATCTTATAATATAACCAGCAATAAATTTTTCTTACTATCATAATAGCTTTATAATAATAAATTAATACTATCCATACTCAAACGGATCAGACTGTATAATTGAGATTCCTAAGTTATATTTTAAAAATTGTGTTGTGGAGCATCTGGGTGGCCATTTGTAGGTTATTCTCGCTATGAGCGAACAGAATTTGATCTTCAGCAGACATCACCGTATTCCATTAAATTTTAACTGCAATTATGCGTTACTTTTGAAAAAGCCTGTATAATAAAAAAGACGTTCTGGAGCCGCACTGCAATTGGGTTATTCCCGTCAATGCCCTCCCCGCCAAGTAATACGTCCACGACAACGACGGCGATTCGTTATGCACACTCGAGAAGTCAGTCGGGCCTGCGCCCCTTGTGACTGGCTCCCTATGGTGACCATAAATTCAGTTTATAATGTTTAAAGTGAGTAACCATAGCCGTGACCCCAGAGATGGGTTTACTGAGGCATTAAGCTTGTTAACTACAGCGGGACTCGGCCACATATTTAAGAGGAAACGAGACCTTCTGAAGCGTTTTAAATTGGCTGTGGAGAGAGTCACAATTCTCCTATTATTGTCAGCAAATTCCTCGTAAAAATAAGGCTCATTCCCTTCTTGTAATTCGTTACCATACATCCCAAAATTATGTTCATTTTAGTGTCCATACCGGCAACTCTCCGCTGTAAATCAATCGGTAGCAATTTTTGTTGCAAACTCACGGGACTCAGTTCGATTCTCGGAAAATTATCGTATTCCTAATTGTACTTGGTGTGTGTGTGCCTTTATATATAAATTTATATAATAATACAGAAGAGAACATGTAATACAGAATAATACATCAGACTACAGAATATAATTACAACAATAGAAATAGAAATAAAATAATGCAATCAATATAAAAAAAGATACAATAATATTAACAAAATTTGAGGACCGAATGAGCGGCGCCCATATTCAGTCGCAGTTCAGATATATTATTAATATAAGAGGAATGTAGAAAATAAAATAAAATAGGAACTAAAATTAAAATTACAGCTACAATGAATTTATGTAATATAATATTAACTAGTGCTGTTGATCGATCAAAATTTTTAGTCGATTAACTATTTGAATTTAATCGATAGATTGATCGAGTTTTGACAGAGTTGAAAAAAATGTTTTAATATACTGTAATACACAATTATTGTTAAATTGAACTTGAGTTCGGTGGTAAGCATAGGGGAGAATCGGGTAGTATCGGACATCGGGTAATATCGGACAGTGAGTTTCTTTCATCTACCACACGATGATAGTACCTGATTGACATGGTTACGTTTCTGTGATGTAGCATAGAGAAACGTAACCATGTCATTCAGGTACTACCATATGGTGGTAGATGAAAGAAACGCACTGTCCGATATTACCCGATGTCCGATACTACCCGACTCTCCCCTAAGTATTAAATGTTGTACATCTGTATATATTGTATCGTTATATTACAAAGCAACTATTTTAATTACTTACAAACATACTTATTATGAGACTCATAATTTATTGTGTCAATTGCTCCAGGAATTTTTGAGACAAACATAAATAACAAGAAGTATGAAGACTCACCTAGTTAATACTGCTTCATCCATGATTTTAAACATGTGAGTGCATTCAAATGCTCCGAATTAAGTGCCGCTCTACGTTTAGTAACAATGTTTCCTGCATCACTAAACACGTAACAACTTTTTTCCTGTCAAGCACTTCTCCACGATCGTTCAATTTAAATCCAAACGTTTCACCGAGTTTACCTTTCAAATTCTCATATGACATAATGGAGTTTACACTTTTCACAAACCACAGAAAACTGTTTTTTTTTTCTTTATCAAACTAAACACACAACCTTCATATACAAACTCAGTACAGAAACTGCAACTCCTGCAAAAGTACAGAGGTCGAAACAGAAGACTGATCCCTATTGTAATCGAATTACCAGATTTTAGAAAGAGAAGAAGGTAGTTACGCTCTCATACACAGTGTACACAAGAATATTTTATAAGGAATGAGGGGGGACGAATCCCAGAAAAGTATGTATTTCGTATGCTAGGAAGATTAGCTCACAACAAGGTGGAAGTGACACTGTTATTTTGTGTCTGTATTTGTTGTATATTATTTTACTTTTTGTTTGTTTTTTGCATCATTTAATATGTTAGACTAATTTTTATTATCTTCAATTTCTGTTTGTATGTTCAGTTGTTTTTTTATGTCACTCGTTATTAATGTAGATTAATTGCACTGACGTAAAATTTTTCTTGTAGTTGTATTGTATTTCTGGTGGTGTGGAAGAGAAGGCCTGATGGTCTTAACTCCACCAGAATAAATAAATAAATAAATAAATAGATAAATAGATAGATAGATAGATAGATAGATAGATAGATAGATAGATAGATAGATAGATAGATAGATAGATAGATAGATAGATAGATAGTTAGACAGACAGACAGACAGACAGACAGACAGACAGATAGATAGATAGACAGAGAGCTAGACAGACAGACAGACAAATAGATGGATAGATAGATAGATAGATAGATAGATAGATAGATAGATAGATAGATAGATAGATAGATAGATAGATAGATAGATAGATAGATAGAAAGACAGATAGACAGATAGATAGATAGATAGATAGATAGATAGATAGATAGATAGATAGATAGATAGATAGATAGATAGATAGATAGATAGATAGATAGATAGATAGATAGATAGATAGATAGATAGATAGATAGATAGATAGATAGATAGATAGATAGATAGATAGATAGATAGATAGATGATAGATAGAGAGATAGAGAGCTAGACAGACAGACAGACAAATAGATAGATAGATAGACAGATAGATAGCTAGACAGACAGACAGACAAATAGATAGATAGATAGACAGACAGACAGACAGACAGACAGACAGATAGATAGATAGATAGATAGATAGATAGATAGATAGATAGATAGATAGATAGATAGTTAGACAGACAGACAAATAGATAGATAGATAGATAGATAGATAGATAGATAGATAGATAGATAGATAGATAGATAGATAGATAGATAGATAGATAGATAGATAGATAGATAGATAGATAGATAGATAGATAGATAGATAGATAGATAGATAGATAGATAGATAGATAGATAGATAGATAGATAGATAGATAGATAGATAGATAGATAGATAGATAGATAGATAGATAGCTAGATAGATAGATAAATAAATAAATAAATAAATAAATAGATAAATAAATAGACAAATAAATAGACAAATAAATAGACAAATAAATAGTTAAATAAATAGTTAAATAAATAGACAGATAAATAGATAGATAAATAGATAGATAGATAAATAGATAGATAGATAAATATATAGATAGATAAATAGATAGATAAATTGATAGATAAATAGATAGATAAATAGATGGATAAATAGATAGATAAATAAACAAATAAATAAATAGATAAATAAACAGATAAATAAATAAATAAGTAAATAAGTAAATAAATAAATAAGGAGATAAGTAAATAAGTAAATAAATGAATTAGTAAATAAGTAAATAAATAAATAAATAAATTAATTAATCCATTAAATTAAATTAAATTTAGGGGCCCATTTTAGTACAAATTATTTCAATTGCTTCACAATACACAAAACGGGAAAGTATGCGTTTTTAATTAGACTACATACATATTTATGTAGGAGTAAGATTCCATTGCTCTCCAGGCTTGGCAGAAAGACGCATTGTTTGATGTTTCCACAACTTGCCTTGTAACTAGCCTGATTCTGCGTAGGTACGTGGTTGTGGCCACAGTTCAACTACAAAAGTTAGTCTTGCTCTCGTACATACAAGGGGAGAAATATCCACTCATCTCACTTGTTCAACGAAATAATAGCTTCCTAATGTCTTTAAGACTGCCGTAACATTTTAAATTAAGATACCTTCGGGAACCCAACCCAAAATTAGAAGTCTGTTGCTTAACATGTCGTAATTTTGTTCTTTGCCTTAGAATGAAGAAGATACCGCTCGCTTCGAGTGCAGCAGTTGTTACATAAACTTTACAGCGAGCTGGTTGGTGGTGGATAATGTTTCAACTTGAACTCTGCGCTAATATTCATGGGGGAGATGAAAGCAACTTCATGACCCAGAAGAGACGGAGAGCAAAAAGAAGCTGCCGAGGTAATTGTTAGCCAACGACTCAACTTAGGCAACCTGGTGTACAAAGTGTCGGCTCCTTGCCGCACCGCCAGCTTAGGAACAGTCTCGGAAGATCCTCCTCCTCTGAGCGAGGGGACCCAGAAGTAGGGATTCATGAATTTTTAGCGCCATCGTGAGATGAACGACGATTTGTGTCACGATCCGTCCTCTTACACCAGAGGAAAGGACATCGAAGACGTGGTGGGCATTAACGACTCTCGGAGGAGAAGCTACAGTGTGGGGTTTAATTCGTGCCATGTGTCCTTAATGATTGAATGAAGGAATTTATAAAGGAACTGATGCATGTATAAATGAAAGCGTGAGTGAACCAATAAACGAAAGGATAAATGAAAGAATGTATGGTTAAATAAATGTATGGATGAGTCAATGTGCATAGAAAGGAATAAGAACACGAATGAATTTATGAAAGAATGTGTGAAAGAAATAATACATGTATGGATAAATTAATATATTAAAAAAATTGTGAGTGGAAGGACTGAATGAATGCATGGATGAATGAATGAATGAATGAATGTATGATTGAATATGTGAAGGAATTAATTAATGCGTGGATAAATGAATATATGAATGAGTTAATGTGAGAAAGAATAAACGAATATCTTAATGTATGAATCGATTAATGTGAGGAGGTATGAACATAATTATGTAAATGTATGAATAAATTACTGTGAGAAAGGAGGAATGAATGTATGAACGAATTAACGTATGAAACAAAGTGTAATAGAATGAATATGTATGTATGTATGTATGTATGTATGTATGTATGTATGTATGTATGTATGTATGTATGTATGTATGTATGTATGTATGTATGTATGTATGTATGTATGTATGTATGTATGTATGTATGTATGTATGTATGTATGTACTGTATGTATGTATGTATGAATAAATTAATTTATGTATGAATGAATTAATGTGAGAAGAATGAATGTATGGAGAAATTAATGTATAAATGCGTTGGTGTGTGAAAGGAAGAATAGATGTATGGATAAATAGATGTATGGATAAATGAATGTACGAATGAATTAATGCAAAAAAGATGAATGAATGCACGGATAAAAGAATATATGAATGAATTAATGTGTTCATGAATGAATGTATGGATAAATGAATGCATAAATGAATGTGTTAAAGAATGAATGGGTAAATTAATATAGTAATGGATTAATATGTGAAAGAATGAATGAATGTATTAATAAAATAATGTAAGAATGAATATGTGAAAGAAAAAATAAAGAAGGAAAGAGAGAAAGAAAAAAACGTATGTATGGATAGATGAATGTACGAGATTGAATGAATTAATGTGATAATGAATGACTGAATTTATGGATAAAAGAATTTATGAATGCATTAATGTGTGAAAGATATGGATAAATGAAAGCAAGACTGAATAAATTTATGAAGGAATGTATCAACAAATGAGTGAATCTATTAACGATAGAATTACATTTACGGATGCATGATTGAATTTACAGCAGAGAGGATGAATCTGACTAAATGTATAAATAAATTATAATAAATACATTAAGTAACAGATAAATTCAGTTTAACTCCTCCTCATGTAAAAGGTGTGTAGTCTGTACTTTAAATATTAAGGCTTCAAATTCTTGTGATATATTTTCAGATATCGTTGCTCTACTAAGGAGAGAACTCTGAAATATATTGGAACTCCTTTACCGTTTCCATCTGCAGGGAGGGATAACTGACGTGCCTCATATATATTTCAGTGGTCGTTTTAAGAAGAGTAATCTACTCAGTTGGCCCGTTACGTCAAGCCGAATTGACAGCTGGACATTCCTGAACTGCCCTTTTCCTTATTTACACTAGGCTATAGACAGCAGGTCGCCTGAAATCAATATGGTTAACAAATGTATTTATATTTGTACACAACGTAGTTACAAGATGAATATATAGCAGCGCTTAAGGAAGTACTTCAAAAATGTGTATCTTGAAATGATTGAAGTGTTGGTTTGTTTATAAAGCCGAGCTCTTGGCTCTTTTTAACTGACCTCTGCTTTATTTATGACCATTTAAAATTTGAGAACACAGTACTAGAACGTCAACGGGATCGTTACACAAGCGACATTGTGATGCAGCTATTCTACCTTTTCGCCAACAGAGGTCTCCCCAATCGCTATCGGGGTGACTTCACGTAACACCATCCCTCGAAATGTTGTTCTGGCTCCATCTAGAAGATCGTAGGAAAATCCACTGTCTTTCCCTTCTCTTTCACATATTGCATTTCTCCAATCCTGTCTATCTTGCGTCTCGTTTTCAAAATGTATCCACCCATCATAACCTAGACACACGATCACAACACTCCTCAATATTATCCATTCCCTCCCACCGAACATCCTCATATTCAGCTTCTTTCACTGTGGCTGTTCCTCGGCTTTGGAATTCCCTACCGAGTAATGTCAGGGACTGTCAGACATCAAATCAATTTAAGAATAGGCTAACGACAATTCTTGTTAACAATAATAGCTGTTTCAGGTTTCTCAATGTTTAATGGTTATATATACAGTGAAACTTGTGTAATTCGAATTATTCTTTATTTCGAAGTTTTCCTTTGTCCCCTTGAATTTCCTATGGAAACAGTGCATAAATATCGTCTTTTATTCGAACATAATTTTGTTTAATTCGAAGAAAAAAAATCCAGAATGGACATGAGTTTTACAGTGAAATGCGGCAAAGGCGGAACGAGCCAGTACTGTAACAAACTGACCTGACCATAGGGGTTGGAGGCTGGAACCGGGAATGCATTGTATCTCCTTTTCGGAGAAAGTGGTCCCAGTGCGGGTTGACAACCCTTGGAGTGTCATTCCCCTCGAAAGTACAGTTACCGTACTCAGTTAAAACGGTCACTGTGCATTGCTTTTCACAAACTCCGAAACCCCGATCTTTCACTTCCGAGAGCTAAGAAGATTCATTCAGGGACACCAAAATGTGCATGGTTCTCTGTTTGATGCATTAAATAAACTGGAGGACTTTACAGTAACCCAGCAAATCAATAAAAAGAAGCAGACTAAAATCACATCCTACTTAACAAAGACCTAGTAAGGTATGTTTTTTTTAACTACTGTATGTGTTGTGCATAAATGTTTACCAATTACTGTACCGTACTGTATTTATGTAATAGGCCTATCATTATACAGCACTATATTTTCTTGTATTATAATACCCTGTTGTCTTGAAATGTTATAGTAATACATAGTACATACAGTACACCTGTAGTTTGCCTTCTGCAGTACCATTTTTTTAATTCTTGTATTATAATACCCTGTTGTCTTGAAATGTTATAGTAATACATAGTACATACAGTACACCTGTAGTTTGCCTTCTGCAGTACCATTTTTTAAATTCTTGTATTATAATACTCTGTTGTCTTGAAATGTTATAGTAATACATAGTACATACAGTACACCTGTAGTTTGCCTTCTGCAGTACCATTTTTTTAATTCTTGTATTATAATACCCTGTTGTCTTGAAATGTTATAGTAATACATAGTACATACAGTACACGTGTAGTTTGCTTTCTGCAGTACCATTTTTTTAATTCTTGTATTATAATACCCTGTTGTCTTGAAATGTTATAGTAATACATAGTACATACAGTACACCTGTAGTTTGCTTTCTGCAGTACCATTTTTTAAATTCTTGTATTATAATACCCTGTTGTCTTGAAATGTTATAGTAATACATAGTACATACAGTACACCTGTAGTTTGCCTTCTGCAGTACCATTTTTTTAATTCTTGTATTATAATACCCTGTTGTCTTGAAATGTTATAGTAATACATAATACATACAGTACACCTGTAGTTTGCCTTCTGCAGTACCATTTTTTTAATTCTTGTATTATAATACCCTGTTTCTTGAAATGTTATAGTAATACATAGTACATACAGTACACCTGTAGTTTGCCTTCTGCAGTACCATTTTTTTAATTCTTGTATTATAATACCCTGTTGTCTTGAAATGTTATAGTAATACATAGTACACACAGTACACCTGTAGTTTGCCTTCTGCAGTACCATTTTTTTAATTCTTGTATTATAATACCCTGTTTCTTGAAATGTTATAGTAATACATAGTACATACAGTACACCTGTAGTTTGCCTTCTGCAGTACCATTTTTTTAATTCTTGTATTATAATACCCTGTTGTCTTGAAATGTTATAGTAATACATAGTACATACAGTACACCTGTAGTTTGCCTTCTGCAGTACCATTTTTTTAATTCTTGTATTATAATACCCTGTTGTCTTGAAATGTTATAGTAATACATAGTACATACAGTACACCTGTAGTTTGCTTTCTGCAGTACCATTTTTTTAATTCTTGTATTATAATACCCTGTTGTCTTGAAATGTTATAGTAATACATAGTACATACAGTACACCTGTAGTTTGCCTTCTGCAGTACCATTTTTTTAATTCTTGTATTATAATACCCTGTTGTCTTGAAATGTTATAGTAACACATAGTACATACAGTACACCTGTAGTTTGCCTTCTGCAGTACCATTTTTTTAATTCTTGTATTATAATACCCTGTTGTCTTGAAATGTTATAGTAATACATAGTACATACAGTACACCTGTAGTTTGCCTTCTGCAGTACCATTTTTTTAATTCTTGTATTATAATACCCTGTTGTCTTGAAATGTTATAGTAACACATAGTACATACAGTACACCTGTAGTTTGCTTTCTGCAGTACCATTTTTTAATTCGAATTTTTCCATAATTCGAATTTTTTCTTATGCCCTTCAGATTCGAATTACACAAGTTTCACTGTATATATATATATATATCACAGATAAATATCTAAATTATCTCTTTATTATTATTATTATTATTATTATTATTATTATTATTATTATTTTATTATTTTGTTGGCGGGAGTTAAGAACGGAGTAGAGGCGGATTTCGAAGGGGGATTCCGATATATTACATATTGTGAGAAGTTCCTTCATCAGCCGGCTATGAACCCTCGAACTTTGGGTCACATGAAAAGCACGGAGATCGCTAGATCACAGATCCGAATAACACGTGTCGACGTGATAAAAGACGCCAAAGCAACTAGATGAAACCTTTTCTCAGTCAACGTCCCGATACAATAAATTATTGAACAGAACAAATTTCCACCGCAGTTTTCTAGTTTTATTACTTTTTTCCTGAAGATTTTGCTTAGATTGGGGATTTGGGGGAGGGGTAGTTGTCGTACATCCCGTGGCAAAGTGAAGCATATAGACATGTATTGATTTTGATGGCATCAAGAGGAGAGGGAAAGAGAGCGAGAGAGAGAGGGTGTGGATTGTAAAAGGTTACTGTAGCTGAATGTTCAGATCGATCACACCCCGTTCTGCTACACATAACATGGTAAGGGGGTGGGGGAGGGGGTGTACGGTTGCTATATTTACCACATCTCTAAACCAATACACAGCCAATACCAATAAAACTTTGATAACCTGACTACGTAGAGAAAACGTACACCTCCCTGTGATTCGCTTTCCATCCCAGCAACCTTAGCATTCAGGACGCATTCCAGGGTAAAGGTTACTTCCAGCTACAAAAGCTATTGAAATTTAATGAGCTGTATTCTCATAAAGTGCCAACTACGTCACAGAAAGCAGCAAATTTAATGAATCAATTTACCTATAACAAATTAAGGTTGTATTCATCATCAGCAAATAGCAGTTGCTGTAAACACTTGAAATATTTACTGCCAATCCCGGATGCTACACCCCCCTACGCATCCGGTGACGTATACACGCGCAATATCCTCTCTCTCTCTCTCTCTCTACCCCCGTAGCCCATATTGTCGTGACGTGTATGAGTGCGGGGGTGGCTGTGCTACAAAATATGCGTGTTTTACGCTTCGTTGTACAGGTATTAAGAATAATAATATCTCTGAGGTGGGATGAGAAACTCAAAGTAGGTATAACTAGGGGAATGTGAGATTTGTACAAATCGTGCTGTGTTTAATAAGTAAGGGGAGAGGAATGCCAGACATTCATAAGATCATCATCATCATAATCATCATCATCATCATCATGCACACCATGCAATTTTATTTAACCGAAATGTAAAGTGACATTTTACTTACTTACTTACTTACTTACAAATGGCTTTTAAGGAACCCGCAGGTTCATTGCCGCCCTCACATAAGCCCGCCATCGGTCTCTATCCTGTGCAAGATTAATCCAGTCTCTACAATCTTATCCCACCTCCCTCAAATCCATTTTAATATTATCCTCCCACCTACGTCTCGCCCTCCACAAAGGTCTTTTTCTGGATTCGCCCATACGTGCTACATACCCTGCCCATCTCAAACGTCTGGATTTAATGTTCCTAATTATGTCAGGTGAAGAATACAATGCGTGCAGTTCTGCGTTTCTCCATTCTCCTGTAATTTCATCCCTATTAGCTCCAAATATTTTCCTAAGAACCTTATTCTCAAACAATCTTAATCTCTGTTCCTCTCTCAAAGTGACAGTCCAAGTTTCACAACCATACAGAACAACTGGTAATATAACTGTTTTATAAATTCTGTCAGATTTTTTGACAGCAGACTAGATGACAAAAGCTTCTCAACCGAATAATAACACGCATTTCCCATATTGTAAAGTGACATTTTGAAATGCAAATCTCTGGTATTGGCATTTAGGGCTAAGAATATATTTTTAAAAAATATACTTTGTTACTGTTTAGTCATCTGTTCGAAGACAGATCTGAACCTCGCAAGTGATAGCAACAAGGCACCACTTATGAAGCAACTAGGCCAAGAGGTAATGGGGTAGGCTAGCCAAAATATACTTTAATCATCAATATAATAATAAAAATCACCATATATCCTATACAAGATGTGAAAAAAATACTTTCACAAATAGTATAAAAACAAATGAGAAGTGATCCGCTAACATAATAGCTATAGGTTCAGCATTCCATTTGATCAATGTTGTAGTTTCAAGAAATGCTGCGATATGCATTATCTCTTAAAATATAAAAATAAATTAAGATGAGTCCGTTAACATAATAATTGAATCAGGAATTTGCAAAAGGGACCAAGTCCGAAAAAGTAAATTTTAAGAAAAGAACACAAAACCTTTTTGTATGGATCTGGATGTATAACAGTCCAAACTTGTTGATACGCAATTTAAATTTGTACATTCTATAGAACTTGGTTCATTTTAATGCTGAAATCCAAGAAGAGTGTATAGAGAGCCAGAAACTGGTATACTCTCAATTTGCAAAAAATATGAAGTTGGTCCCGTTTGCAAATTCCCGATTCAATTGTAGGTTGCGCATTCCATCTGATCAATGTTGTAATTTCAGGAAATGCTGCAATGCACATGATCTCTTAAAATATTACAATAAATGAGAATGGATCTTATAACATAATAAATATATCTATAATTTGCGCATTCCATTTGCTCAATGTTGTAGTAGAAGCATAATCAGGTAATGGAGTTCTTAAACTTAGGAATGCATTGCGGGTGGCATCGACTCAATTCCCATAAGGGAAAATGTATTTTTGATGCAATTTTTCTCGATTAGTGAGCAGAAAAACGTTCCGAGGTAAAATTGAAAATAATGTTTTGAGCTCTTTCCCTACTCTATTATTTATTTTATTTGTTTTCTACTGGCAGAGTTAAGGCCATAAGGCCTTCTCTTTCACTCAGATAATATAAAAATAGATAGTAAATATAAATAAATGCAATACAGAAAATAATGTAATAATAATAATAATAATAATAATAATAATAATAATAATAATAATAATAATAGCAAAATATAGACAAGTTTAGTTACATACAGTGCTGAGGGTTAAACCATTACAATTTAGTGTTAAATTAGACAATTTTTGTTAAAGGAATTGTTAAAATAATAAAAGGAAAATTGATAAATTAAAAATAAATATAATGTTATTAATAAAAAATAGACATGTACGACTTCTAAGCGATTCTTTGCCGACATTCGTTAAAAAGTGCAGTCCACTTGTTTCACAACATTTCTACTTCGAATGTAGTAAAACGCAGGAGATATTTGCCGCCAAGTCTCGGGGCTTTGATAGGGCATTGACAGTAAACAATGCCCTCGACGTCTTCCCGGACAAAGAAGTAATTCAGTGTAAGGTCTGAAGGGGGATTTCGAGACTTGAGCGTCGGATCGCCTCTGAAATCGTTATCTTGAAATGTCACGTTCAGGAAATCGCGCGTCACCAATTCCCAGTGTGTTGGCAACGGCTGCGCCATCTTGTTCCAGGATAATGTTGCCCATTCTTTCTTTCTCGCTGGACAACATTCTTCGTTTCGACATGCTACATTTTCCACAAGAGCACAATCGTCATTAGGCAAGAACGTAGCGGAATTTTACGAGTATGTCTTTACCTACACATCTGACGCGGTGCGACACTTGTAACAGTGCCAAACACTAACGTCACAGAGCACTTAAAATAAACTACGACGATGAGTGAAGGTTAAATATATTATGACAGATGACTGTACAGATACATGAATGGATGGACGGAGAAACATACAGACGGAATGGCAGGTAGACAACATGTATTTAGATGGATGGGTAGATGTAGGCTTACAAGGAAAGAGATTGTATGATGCATAGAAATATAAATATGAATATAGGGATAGACATACATATAGAAATGGAGATAGAGGGATTGGCTGATAGAAATTGGGATAATATACCATAATATAAACAGACGATAAGTAAACATACATATGGACAGATTAGACAGACAAATGGATAAATTAGACAGATGGATAGATTATACAAATAGATGGATAGATTAGGCAGAAGGATAGATTATACAGGTAGATGGATAGATTATACGGATAGATGGATACATTATACAGGTAGATGGACAGATTAGACAAACAGATGAATAGATTATACAGACAGATAGGTGGAATAGACAGATAGATTATACAGGTAGATGGATAAATTATACAGGTAGATGGATAGGTTATACAGGTAGATGGATACATTTTACAGGTAGATGGATAGATTATACGGATAGATGGATACATTTTACAGGTAGATGGATAGATTAACAGACGAACAGATTATACAGATAGATGGATTAGACAGATAGATAGATTATACAGGTAGATGGATAAATTATACAGGTAGATGGATAGGTTATACAGGTAGATGGATACATTTTACAGGTAGATGGATAGATTATACGGATAGATGGATACATTTTACAGGTAGATGGATAGATTAACAGACAGATGAACAGATTATATAGATAGATGGATAGATTATACAGATAGATGGATAGATTATACAGGAGGATGGATAGGTTATACGGATAGATGGATACATTTTACAGGTAGAAGGATAGATTAACAGACGAACAGATTATACAGATAGATGGATTAGACAGATGGATAGATTATACAGGTAGATGGATAGATTATACAGATAGATGGATAGATTACACAGATGGATAAATAGATTAGACAGATTGATGAATAGGCTAGACAGATACACGGATATTACATTAGGGTAGATTAGGTTAATATAGGACAGACAAACAGATAGATAGATAGATAGATAGATAGATAGATAGATAGATAGATAGATAGATAGATAGATAGATAGATAGATAGATAAATAAACAGGCAGGCAGGTAGCGGGCAGGCAGGCAGATATATATATATATATATATATATATATAAGACATACATACATACAGTCCACACGTGTGGAGTAACGGTCAGCGCGTCTGGCCGCGAAACCAGGTGGCCCGGGTTCGAATCCCAGTCGGGGCAAGTTACCTGGTTGAGGTTTTTTCCGGGGTTTTCCCTTAACCCTATACGAGCAAATGCTGGGTAACTTTCGGTGCTGGACCCCGGACTCATTTCACCGGCATTATCACCTTCATTCCATTCAGACGCTAAATAACCTAGATGTTGATACAGCGTCGTAAAATAACCCAATAAAATAAAAAATACGTACATACATATATACATTTTGCAAATTAATAAGGCTGTGGCATATTGTTAGTTTAATCCTAAATAGAAAAGATTTCACAGAAACCAATAAACTGTCTACAGTGTAACAACGAATGATTCAACATCATATGCCAAAGTTTCTATAGTTCATATTATAATTCCTTGCTTCTCGAAGGATCTGTAGTAACACTTGAAATATTGTTCAGGATTAAGAATATTCTAGAAAATTCTTTGTTCACTTCCCCTCCAATCCACGGCAGTCCTACGTCAGATATGTGCGGATAAAATGTCTTTGTACAGAAGTCATAGTTCTACGATGGTAAAGAAATCCTATGAACAAACATCTCTTCAGAAAAAGAAAAATGTCGATTCGTGTAACCTAGCTTAGAAATTATTGAAGATGTGAATATTTTAATACAGGCGACAAAGCGTTCCCGCTGTAAAAGCTTTAGCAAACAACTAAGCTGTCCGAGTTCAAATGGAAACCGTCGAGGATGCCAAGAAGAGGAGACGTCCAGAAGTGACTCACATTGTGTGCTATTCTGTCTGCTTTATCGGGGGCAGGGAAAGTCGATGCCAAAAATCTCCAGAGCAACTCCAACGCAACTGCGTCATCTAAAATGGTCCTCACTTTATATAGGCTATAACATACGTGGGTACAACATTCCCCCATAAGGATATACATAAATATACTTGGACTTCTCCAGATGGATTGACACATAACCAGATAGATCACATCTTGATAGATAAAAGAAGACATATTAGTATAGTAGACATTCGAACCTTCAGGGGGGCAGACTGTAATTCTGACCATTGTTTGGTAATTGGAAAACTAAGAGAAAGACTATCAGTAGCCAAGCGAGTAGAGCAACAAGTTAATATTAGAAGATTCAATATTACGAAATTAAAGGACGAGGAAACTAAGCAACATTATCAGGTCGAAATTTCAAATAGGTTTGCCGTATTAGCAAGTTCCGACGAAGTTGAGGAAGAGTTAGATGTTAATAGCGCGTGGGAAAATATCCGAGGTAATATCAAAATTGCAGCTGAGCAGAGCATAGGTTATTATAAGACTAAGAAAAAGAAACCGTGGTTTGATGAAGATTGTTGCATGGTAGTAGAAAGAAGGAAACAGGCAACATTAAAATTCTTACAGGATCCAGTTGAGGCGAATAGAGACAATTATTTCAATAAAAGACGAGAAGCAAATCGTTCACTTAGGATTAAAAAGAGAGATTACTTGAAAGAAAGAAAAAAAATCTTTTGAAGGGGTGGAGAAGTTCAAATATCTTAGAGCAACAGTAACAAATATAAATGATACTCGGGAGGAAATTAAACACAAAATAAATATGGGAAATTCCTGTTATTATTCGGTTGAGAAGCTTTTATCATCCAGTCTGCTGTCAAAAAATCTGAAAGTTAGAATTTATAAAACAGTTATATTACCGGTTGTTCTGTATGGTTGTGAAACTTGGACTCTCACTTTCAGAGAGGAACATAGGTTAAGGGTGTTTGAGAATAAGGTGCTTAGGAAAATATTTGGGGCTAAGAGGGATGAAGTTACAGGAGAATGGAGAAAGTTACACAACACAGAACTGCACGCATTGTATTCTTCACCTGACATAATTAGGAACATTAAATCCAGACGTTTGAGATGGGCAGGGCATGTAGCACGTATGGACGAATTCAGAAATGCATATAGAGTGTTAGTTGGGAGGCCGGAGGGAAAAAGACCTTTAGGGAGGCCGAGACGTAGATGGGAAGATAATATTAAAATGGATTTGAGGGAGGTGGGATATGATGACAGAGAATGGATTAATTTTGCTCAGGATAGGGACCATTGGCGGGCTTATGTGAGGGCGGCAATGATCCTCCGGGTTCCTTAAAAGCCATAAGTAAGTAAGTAAGTAAGTAAGTAAGTAAGTAAGTAAGTAAGTAAGTAAGTAAGTAAGTAAGTAAGTAAGTAAGTAAGTAAGTAAGTAAGGAAGTAAGTAAGTAAGTAAGTAAGTAAATAAGTATGGAAGGAAGCAAGCAAGCAAGTAAGTGTACATAGAACAGAAAGCAAAAAGCGATGATCCTAAAAACTTTTCTTTTAATGTCGAATTGTTGTAATTTATAGTTGTAAACTTGAAGATAAGTTATATCAAGTTGCACGGAGGATGACGTCGTAAACATTATTCCTTTTTCCTTGAAATCATCATTGTAAACCATAAGGGTGCGAGTGTAAGTGGAAATCTAGTAGGCCTATGTGAAAGTGAAAGCGTGGGGGGAAAAATAAAAGTGGAATAGAAGAAGAAATAAAGGATATAGCAGATATATTTGATACGTTTAAAAAACTGTGGATGTGATCAAAAAGTGCAAATAAAGGGAAACAGGAAAACATCGAGAAGTATAGGGGAGAGAGCAAGTGTATAAGCAGACGTGTAGAATAAAATATAAGGAGGCTATATAAAGGAAGTGAGAATAGTGACAATGGATTAAGTGTAAGCAGAATAGTGAGAAAGTGAAAGTGAGCGCAAATAGGAATGAGAGAAAATAGTGAGAAAGGGTTAAGAGAAGTGAACAAGTGACAGCATAAAATTAGTACTAACATTTGAACGTTGGAACAGTAAATGAATACAAGAGAAAGATAGGAGAAAAGGTCAAAGAACAAATAGGACAAATAATTAAATGTATGAGTGCTTAGCAATATGATAATTTATAGAGATAATTTGAAATTGAGAGTTTAGTGAATAGTAGTTAGAGGATAAAGGGGGTTTGAAAGTAGTATAGAATATTAGATATATATTAGGATTAAGGAACAAATAGAGAATAGCAAATGAAATGTAGGAGAAATATTGAAGGGGAGTTTGACCAAATAACAAAAAAGATACATAGTGTAATTGGGAGTATCTGTGTAGACGTGTACTGCAAATAATCTGTTATTGTAGTAATATGTTAATGGTGGCACCGGATACACAAATGTGAGGTACACCATTACATGTAAAGAAGTGCTGTGACGAAATATATATCATATCATATCATATCATATCATATCATATCATATCATATCATATCATATCATATCATATCACATCATATATCATATCATATCATATCATATCATATCATATCATATCATATCATATCATATCATATCATATATCATTTCATATAATATCATATCATATCATATCATATCATATCATATCATATCATATCATATCATATCATATCATATCATATCATATCATATCATATCGTATCGTATCGTATCGTATCGTATCGTATCGTATCGTATCGTATCATATCATATCATATCATATCATATCATATCATATCATATCATATCATATCATATCATATCATATCATATCATATATCATATCATAATCATATCATATATCATATCATATCATATCATATCATATCATATCATATCATATCATATCATATCATATCATATCATTGTAAACCAGTGACCTATGCAGTAATTATAAAGAACGATGTATAACACATGCACAGAAAAATACTTGGTTCTTTAATGAAAAAACAAAAAGAAGGTCTTGGGTTTCAAATTCAGATATTCCTTAAAGGAAAATGACAAGTGATTAAAATTGGAGACTGTTAGGTTGAAAATGAAACGGTTGGCAACTCGAATAGTACCAAACAATAGACGTTCGGCTGCCAACGCGATGTGTGATAACGAAATGGGAAACACAATGTGTGTGCAGCGCGTTAAGGGCACAGTTTGGCGTACACTCACACATTCATCTGACCACTACGCATACTAGACGCTGCTTATGGGGGGACGAAATGGAATTAACTACCCTTCTCCCACCACGCACCCTTCGACCAACTCGGCTCGGGCCAGCCCCTCTCGTTCAGCGCACGTGATAATTTTCCTGGAACTCGCATGTTTTCGTGTTTTTCCGCATCATGCGATGTTTAAAATTGCATGCGGCACGATCGCAAGCGCTGGACACAACCTAGATTTCGGTAGTCGCAAGACAACTTCAGTAACCTACTGTGCAATGCTTAAGAATGTGCTTCAAAAATAATTTAGAGTAAAAAGTTTTAAAGTCGATCTATTAATACGCTTAAAGAATACCAAAAATACGAAAGCAATTTTCGCAGAAACCTACATCTTCATATAATACCTAGCAGTCAGGAAACTTCGGCTGGATTTTTTACTTTCGCATAATTTACACTAAGAACTTGCTGAACTGTTAGTAATGTTGAAATTCAAGTGAATCCAAGTAAAACTTCAGTTATTCTTTTAATGACATTATATCAACTCAAAGCTCATCTAGAGTCGTGGAACTGATGGTAGCAAGGTGGTGTTTGTCAAGATGAGTACGAAGATTCGTCATAGAATTGACCTTACAGTTGGGGAAAAATTACGAACAAACCGAACTAGGTAATCAGCCCAAGCAGGAATCGAACCCAGTCTGAAAATAGCCTCGAAATAAGAGTCCAGCTCCATAATAACAAAGGCTTCATGTCTCCCTTGAAATTCACGGTCTACATCAGCGTTCACTTCTTCTGACCCACAGTGTTTTAAAATTGATGATAAAAGCTAAGAGTTCTAATGAGTCATGGTTCGAATTCTGACTCGCCAGAACGGATCTTAAAATTGATGATAAAAGCTAAGAGTTCTCAAGAGTCATGGTTCGAATTCTGACTCGTCAGAACGGAACTATTTTAAAATTGATGATAAAAACTAAGAGTTCTCATGAGTCATGGTTCGAATTCTGACTCGCCAGAACGGAACTATCTTAAAATTGGTGATAAAAGCTAAGAGTTCTCAAGAGTCATGGTTCGCATTCTGAGTCGCCAGAACGGAACTATATTAAAATTGATGATAAAAGCCAAGAGTTCTCAAGAATCATGGTTCCAATTCTGACTCGACAGAACGGAACTATCTTAAAATTTATGATAAAAGCTAAGAGTTCTCATGTGTCATGGTTCGAATTCTGACTCGCCAGAACGGAACTGTCTTAAAATTGATGATAAAAGCTAAGAGTTCTCATGAGTCATGGTTCGAATTCTGACTCGCTAGAACGGAACTATCTTAAAATTGATGATAAAAGCTAAGAATTCTCATGAGTCATGGTTCGAATTCTGACTCGCCAGAACGGACTATCTTACGCCGGGTTCATTTAAACCAACACAACTGCAGTTTGATTCCCGAAACTGGGTGACATAGGTATTCTATTTGCCGGTGTATTCCTGATACAGCACAGAATTTCTTTCCAGTTTATTGTCAAACTCCATACATATTTCTATAATCAGTCGTCTTTTAATTTAAACAAACAGAGTGAGTCAGGGGTGATGGCACATGGTTTGAAGGATGCTAATATTGGTGATTCTAAACAAAAAAGTTTATACGAACATATGTCCCGTTCTTAACGATTTCGGAGAAAACTAATAGAAACAATGAGGAACGGGAAAAGTGCAGGTGTTAGTAAATTAAAACATTGTTACCTTATGTTCTGTTTAATTGTGCACTTTTCTTTACAGAATATGTTCAAAAAGTCCACCGCCAACTTGCAGCTCTTGTAGACACCTGTTGTGTTCCTGATCTGAGCTGATTCGGGCATTTCTTTACTTGACCACAAGCATGTAAAATGCGAGCGAGAAGTTCCTCCCTTGTTTCCACTTTGCGCTTGTAGACTTCGCTCTTAAGCCAACCTTACACACAGTAATCCAATGGAGTAAGGTCGGGTGACCTAGGTGGCCAAGAAATGATCCATCGCGACCGATCCAACGCCCAGGATACGTTTAATTAATTCTACTACAACCTAATGTTTTGGTTGTCCGCATGTGAGTGTTGATGAAGGACGTGAGTTTGACGTCCATGATTTTCAAACAGCTGTATGTCAGATACTGTTAAGAACAGGTCGTATGTTCATATAAACTTTTTTTTTCTGAATCACCAATATTATCACCCCTCAAACCATGTACCTTTCCTCCTGACTCATTGTGTATGTACATTCTACTATACAGGATGAACTGTAAGAGTCATTAATTTCAGGGGGTTATTCTTTGAGATATTTTAAACAAATATGTTTATTAGATTTTTGCTAGGTTTTGCTTCCTTTCTGACAAAAATTGTTTTATATGAAACATTTCATAGAGTGTTTTGGGAAAGCCATTCATTTAATTCTCAATATGCTCAGTCATTTTAAGACAGCAGTGTATTATGATAATAAATGATTGAAAAAAAAATTAGTTTTATCCTTTAAATGTCCAGAAATTTGATCCGAACAAATATAACATTGTAAAATTAATTTGCAGAAAAAAGTTACATTTGTTCGGATCAAATTTCTGCACAATTAAAGGACAAAACTAAAATTATTTCAATAATTTATTATCATAATACACTGCTCTCTTAAATTGACTGAGTATATTGGAAATTAAATCAATGACTGTCCCAAAATACGCTATTAAATGTTTTATACAAAATATTTTTATCTCGAAAAGGAAGGGAAAACGAGCAAAATTTTATTAAACTTTTTTGTTTGAAATATCTCAAAGAATAAGAATGAGAAATTAATGACATTACTTACGGTTCACCCTGTATCTATTTAATTTGAATATAATCGCAAACTGACACATTTTTACTGCAGGATACAGTTTTTATTATTTTATATCCTATATCTTCCCCCAGAAACAAATTCTGGAATCCCTTTGGAGAAAGCAATCTTGAGTGTTTCCAGAACTGTCGTCAGGTCTTCAAGTAGGTATATCGACGTACAGAATAAACAAGCGCTGAGGAACCAAAGAAATTGTCTGAAATCAGAACTGACTCATACAGTCAGGAAAAATACACAAAACAGCAACAATTTTCTACACAAGGCTATAGAAATCCACAAAAATTCATAACATGGATAACCCAAATCTTTGAAGCACCCCACGGCAGTACATGAGTAGAAAGAATCTCATTCAATAAAATCTTTCCCGGCGGAATAAAGATAGCTACTATGTGTTCATAAGCCCTCGACTGTATGGAGACAAGTGCCTATAGCCATTTTTATATCTTCAGTATCGCTTAGATGCTGAAAGCGAGGGGTATAGAAAGAAATACTTGCACCCCCGATGGCCTCGACGATCGTTCAGACAATAGTATGAGGTTGTTCTGCCTGAGCTAACATTGGGAGTGCCATTAAAGTGTAAGAACCTGGAAAAGAGTCCGACTGTCTATTTGTATAGCTGAGTTTAGCGTCATCTATCGAGACGGTATTTAGCGGTACTCGAGAAGGGGAATGCAAGGAAGATAAATAATGCTCTAAAGGAGTTTGTTGCTTGGATCTATGATGCAGTAGGAGCTGTGAATTGTCGAAACGCATATGTGGAGGCATAAAACTTATTCTCGGCAACAAGACTAGAAAAATAATACCACTAGAGTTCTTAAAGTAAATATGAAGGTGTTTGGGGGGCATGGAGGTAGAGCTCTATGTTTTCATTATCTCGGCACTAGAACGACGCGGTGTGTTAAGTACCACGCTCCTACCGCCTTTTACCTGCCGGAACGATAAAATCCTGTCACCAAAGAGGATAGAACCCGGCACCTTCCAGTGCGCAGTCAATTACAAAATCATTACATTTCATGCGTATAATTTCCGGACAAACTGTCCATAGATACTGAATATGAACAAAATTATTTAATTGTTTAGACGAAATCGATGTAGATCAACGGATAGATGACACGCAAAAAAAAATATATATATAAATAAAAATATAAGAACATAAAAAATAAAGCATTGGAACCTTAGTCCCAAAAAATTTGAAGTAGCCCTACATCTTCTATTAAAATTAGTTTTCAGCTATAGTACCCTGCGATATAGAAGCATTTAGGCCAACAAATGATCAATTATGGTTTATACTGTTTATACATCAGATTTTAACCATACAGTGTGGGCAAAAAGTTTAACAGCACCATTAAAAACAAGTAATGAGCTACATACCTTCAACTTTGTGCTAACATAGGGTACACATTTTACTGAAGGCCTATGACCTGAAAGTACAGTGGAAATGCTACTTTTTTTTTTTTTGGTAAAAACCAGGGGCCTCTAGTTCTATCCATTCAAACTTTATGATATTGTTTATAATTTAATGCACCTTTAAAAACGTCATTTATATATAACAAAAAAATTGTAACTTGAAAACGGCTTGAGCTAGATTTCTGATTTTGTTTATACAAGCAGGTCTACCAGGTAGCAATCGGATAGTTATTGCTGAAGCTCATAGGAAGTGTATTAAATTTCGGGGAAGGTCGAACATTTTATAAATTTAGTGGAAATGGGATGGAATGCAGCATTTTTACCCAGGTCTCCCGATTGAGGTTTTTTCCAGGGTTTTTCCTCAACCAAATTTGAGTAAATGCTGGGTAACTTTCGATGCTGGACCCCGGACTCATTTCATCGCATTATCACCTTCATCTCATTCAGACGCTAAATAATCTAAGATGTTGATACAGTGTCGTAAAATAACCTACTTAAAAAATAAGAAAAAAAAGCATTTCTATTATACTTTCAGGTCAAACAGTAAAATATGTATGTTAGCACAAAATTTAAGGCCTGTAACTCATTAACTGTTTTAAATGGGTGTCCTTAAAGTTTTCGTCGATACCGTAGTAGTCCAAATATACCCTATAAAAATAATTAGATAGAGAATTCAGGAAAACGTGTTTGTGTTTGTTGAAAACCACGAAAGAATTAGGAGAAAAGTCACAGAGAAGTGTGATGGCCTCCATGTTAATTTGGGATCAGTGCACTCATTAGAACCAGGTATCCAGCTTTGAAGCCGTTAGCC